>NC_064640.1:1008033180-1008337374 GCF_023864345.2 Schistocerca serialis cubense
ATCAACCAATACGCAGCAGTAAGTGAAGCATTTGTAAGGTATTCTACCTGGTCATCAATTCAGAGGAAATGGTGGTCATCAATGCAGAGGAAATGGTGGTCATCGAGTGTGGTCTGTGGTAAGTAGAGCTGCCAGTCACCATTGGAAAGCTGCCGGCTGGTTGAACACACAGATGGGACAGGCATTAGCAAATGAATGACATGGGGGAAATGGTCACTTGAATGTGTGTCAGAGAGGACAGACCACTTGAAACGATCAGCAGACTGAGCAGTACAAACCGAAAGGTCCAAGTGCGAAAAGAAGTGCATGGAATCAGAAAGAAATGTGGGTGGCCCAGTGTTCAAACCGAATACATTGAGCTGGTTGAAGATGTCTACTAGGAGAGAGCCTCTCGGACATAGGTGTGTAGATCCCCAAAGGGGATGGTGAGCACTAAAGTCGCTGAGCAGCAAAAAGGGAGGAGGAAGTTGATCAATAAGTTGCAAAATGTCTGCCCTGGTGACAGCAGATGATGAGGGTGAGTAGACATTGCGAAGAGAGAAGGTGAAAAAAGGAAGCGAAAGATGAACAACAACAGCTTGAAGCTAGGTGTGCAAGGAAATGGTGTGACTAAAGACATCGTCTTGAATGAGCAACTCAACTCCCCCATGAGCTGGAGTCCCCATCTCTGGAGGAAGGCCAAAACAGACTGAAGTGAATTGTGGGAGGTGAAAGCGACTGTGGGGGCATAATTCTGTTTCCTGGACACAAAAAAAACAACTGGACAGTACGATCGCAAGAGGAGCTGTAACTGAACCCAACTGGGTCTGATGCAGCAAATGTTCTATTGGAGAATACCCATATCCGATGATAGACAGGAGATGGGTCAACGAAGGGGGCAGTCACTGTAGTGGCTGTCTAGTGCCAGTATTCGAACATGCACAATGACCAGGTTCAGAGGTTGGAGGATCCTGGTCCATTAGTTTGACACAGGTGTCAGAGTTCACCTTCCGTTGGCCAGTGGACTGGTTGTTGTTGGTGCATCCCAGTGAAAAGGAGGTCGGCCAGATGAGTGTACCTTACGGTGACACCACCAAAGAAGAACGCCACAGCGGAGAAGGGGTAGATCACCTGCCTGCTTAGAACCCAAGCATTTATCAGGTGGGGACCCAGACATTTGCTGGCTAGATGTGCACAGAAAGTCATCGCGGGAGTATTCCTTTTTGGATTTCCGTGTTTCTGTTTCTGAAGCATGTGATTTCACTGGTGCAGGCGAAGGTTTGGTGGTATGACGTGCACCCGTATTAAGTGAATATGAGAGTGTGACCTTGGAGCTGGACGATTTCACAACTGTGGCACTAAACAGAAGTTACAACTCTGCGTACCCATGTCCTTCACAAGTTGGAGTGTAGTGAGGACCGTACTGTAATTGCCAGAGGGTGGTGTACAATGTTTGCAGTTGGCCAACATTTTCCAAACCTTTTCCTCCACCCAGATCTCAACGGATCTCTCACTGAGGTAGATTGGACAGTCATGGGAGGAAACAGCATGATCACCCTTGCAGTTGATGCAGTGACCCTGTCACAGGTTATGCATTTGGCTGCATTTTCATAAGATTCACAGGTGTGGTTGTAACGCTGACATTTAAAGCAATGCATGGGATTTGGGATACATGGCCTGACAGTAACAGCTTCATAGCCAGCCTTAATTTTTGATAGAAGTACCACATAGTCAAATGTGAGGAATAGAGTATGGGTTGGCACTAATTCTTTATTAACCCTTTTCATGATGCAGTGAACTGCGGTCAACCCCCTGTCAGTGAGATAGGCTGCTATTTCAGCCTTGGTCAGGCACTTAAGCAGCTGAGTGTATATGACACCATCTGAGGAATTCAGAGTGCGGTGGGCCTCTACTTCAACAGGATAGCTGTGGAGAAGTGTTGCATTAAGCAGTTTCTGTACTTGAAAAGTACTATCCATCTCCAAAAGCAAGGTCCCATTACGCAACCGAGAGAAGGACTTCACAGGACTGGCAATGGCATCTACGCATCTACACCCTTAACAACAAATGGATTAACTGTCATGAAATGGTGACCATCTTCCATGCACGA
The DNA here is from genome assembly GCF_023864345.2 of Schistocerca serialis cubense. NCBI lineage: Eukaryota > Metazoa > Arthropoda > Insecta > Orthoptera > Acrididae > Schistocerca > Schistocerca serialis. The sequence continues at coordinate 1,008,035,270 of NC_064640.1, forward strand.
CACCATGAGGTATTGAGGTGCAGCTTGGAGAGGTGTCAATTCTTTCATCTCCACCCATTTACATTTTTGAGGTAAGGAACCCATTGCGGAGAAATCCCCCATAACTGCCAGCGTCTGCTATGGCGTGATCCCTCCCGCTGCACCCCCCCCCCCCCCTCACCCGCCTTAGGTGATTGTCCATATCTCAGGTCACACCTCCCAGACTCCAGACAGAGACCAATCAACATAGAGAAAGGTACCAGCTCAGGCAATCACCCCTCCCTGGGCCTGGCCTTTACCAGGGGGTACGTACAAGCTCTACTTGTCGACCTGGGGCTGGGAATTACACGTTGCCTGTCACCTTTTATGCATGGGCCACCTTCAGGAAAGCACAGGGGCGAAGAAGAAGGGGAAGGGAAGGGGGGGGGAGGAGGAGGAGGAGGAGATGGGAAAAAAGAGAGAACTGAAACGCCAAAGCAGAGGAAGGATACGAAAAGGAAGACCAGGAAAAAAAACTGGGTGGACAAGATGAAGCCATATACAGTTTTACCAACTTTGGTTTCCTGAAGAGGGCATACGACTCTGTCCCCAAGGGAGGGGAAAAGAATGGCAGAAGGGTAGACATACGGCACAGAAAGGGAAGTCGTGCTTAAAGGCTGGGGCCCCACGGTAGACAAGCACATACTCATCAAAGAGCGGTGAGCCGCTGGGGGGTGACTGAGGGGGTTATGGCACTAAACGGTGAGATCATCAGTCCCGCGATTCAAAAGGTACTTGCCTGCTAAAAGTGGGCAGATTCAGTCAGAGGGGTGAAACTATAATACGAGGAAGTTAAAATACATGCAGTAGAAGCCATAAAAGGGTAGGCTAAATCTAGAAATTTTAAAAGCAAATGGATAAAAGAGCAGTCTTTGCACGGGGTGAGTGGTCATGGGTCCCGACCTCAAAAATACAAAGAGAGGCCCCAATCACAACCACCGTGCCCCTGCTCCAGGAGGAAATCAAAACCTTATAACTGAAGATAAAATCCACTTTCACGTGGGAAACATAGGACCCATTCAACCATCTGTGGAATCATTTGCTAATATTAAAGACAAGGGATCTGGAAGGCTATACTTAGTATGAAGGGCCAAAAGAAGACAACATTCCATCAATATACGACATACTGTTAGTCTGGCTCCACAATCACACTGTAAGGGTGGCTCATTATGCAAGAGAAAACAATTTGTGAACCTAATACGACTGATGCATAGACAACATAATACAGTGGACTCCTCCCAAGAGGAGCAGAAGGAAGAGCACCAAACTGAAGCAGTCTCCTTGATTGAGCAGAGCTTATTACTGAGGGCAGTAGCACACCAAATGTCATTTCACTTTTGGGCAATAAGAGATATGATGTGTTTCCACATATCTGCACCTGTAATCATTAAAGGAAATGGGGGGCACAGTCACTCTAGCCAAATGGTCGACCAGTTCATTCCCTGTGATGCCCACATGACTTGGGACCCAGAGGAAGACAACTGAGCAGGTGGCACAACCAAGGGCAGAGAAAAGGTCATGGATAGAAGAGACCAAAAGGTGACAAAAGTAGTATCGGTCTATAGCCTGAAGGCTGCTCACCGAGTCGGTACATATTAAAACACTATGCAGGGACGCCTGAGTAACAAAATGGAGGGCCCTGTTAATGGCTAGCAGCTCTGCTGTGAACACACTACATGATCCCAGCAGTAAATGGTGTTCCTTGCCAGTAGGAGACACAAAAGCATACCACATCTTATCTAGAATTTTAGAGCCATCCGCATGGAAGAAGATGGTAGCACCCTTGAACTATTAAAGGATGGATCATACAAGACTCCAGAATATCATAGGGGCAACAGAGACTTTAGGATCCTGGAGTAGGTCGGTCCTAACCTGTGGTCTAGGCACCATCCAAGGGAGGGAAAAGGGGGGGGGGGGTTGCAAGAGGAAATACAGATGCTACATTCCAGTAAGTGGAGGTACAGATCCTGACAGAGGGACACGAGATGCATTCCAACAGGAGGCAATCCCACTCAAGGGCAGGTAACTGGAGGGAGACATCCCTCATTTGCAAAGTGGACAGGGTACACAGGATGGTAAGGGAATTGTCAAATAGCAATTGTGTAAGAAACCAGGAGGTGGCTCCTTTTTATTTATAGAGGGGGAAATCCCTGCTTCTGCAAGGAGACTGTCAATGGGACTAATGTGAAAGGCACTGATAGCCCAGATGTACCCCATAATGATGAACAGAGAAAAATAGTTTCACAGTGGAAGGAGCCACTGAGTAATAAGCCTGACAACCATAATCTAGTCTGAACAAAACCAGAGCACACTAACGATGGAGAAGAGTAGCGCAATCTGCACCCCAAGATGTGTGGGCCAGGGGGTGGACAGCATTAAGCTTCCGCATGCAGGTAGCCTTCAGGTGGCAAATATGAGACAGCCACATCAGCTTATTATCAGAAAGAAGGCCCAAGAAACAGGACTGTGCTACAACATCTAGGTGCTGGTTGCCGAAATAAAGTTCTGGATTGAGGTGTACTGTGGGTGAATGGTAAAACTGCATAACCTGCATTTTGGAGGAAAGAAACTGGAAGCCATGGGAAGGGCCCACGCAGAGGCCCGTAGGATGGCACCTTGGAGCTGGCGCTCAGCAAATGCTACTGCGTGGGAGCTGCACGAGATGCAAAAATCAACATACAAAGCCAGGGTAATCAGATGTCCAACAGAGGTTACAAGGCCATTGATGGCAACAAGGAAGAGAGTGACACTTAACACAGAACCTTGTGGGATACCATTCTGCTGGATCTGAGGGGTGCTGAGTGAAGTGCCAACTCTAAACCGGAAGAGTCGGTGGGATAAAAACTTGCAGAAAAAAATCTGACAGGGGCCACGAGAGCCCTAGTCATGTAGTAGTAGTAGTAGTAGTAGTAGTAGTAGTAGAGGGGTTTTTTTGGGGCGCACGACAGCAAGGTCTTCAGCACCCGGTCAGTAACATAGTGAGACGGATGTCAAGAAAAATCCCAGAACAGGAATAGAAAACGGAACATAAAACACGGGGAACAATCGTTGAAAAATATATGCTCACCCACACCGAAGCGTGGGATGAAGCTGGGTGTCAGCAGTAAAACATGGACAACACAGGAAGAAAATGATAGAGGTAGCTAATACAATGTAGCAGACGGAAGTGGCTGGCTGACCGCAAGGAAAAAAGGGGAGGAGTCAGCCACTCTGCAATATACTAAAACCTCCAGCCTAAAAGTTTAGGCCAAAGTCCAGACACATCACAAAACTTAAAAACCCTAGACACACACGTCTCATCATTAGCTAAAACAGAAGGCAGATCCCCATCAACTTGTGCTTCCACCCTTGCATCACGGTATAAAACGCAGTCTATTAAAATATGCTGGACAGAGATGTGCACACCACAAGCATCACAAAACAGAGGCTCCTCCCGCCGTAATAAAAAGCTATGTGTGAGGGGACAGTGCCCGATCCTGCAACCGGCAGGAGGAACGCCACGGCCGAGTGGTTGACTTTACCAACCGCAGTTTATTGGCCGTCACCGCCAGCCATTTGTCCTCCCACAACGCCATGCACTTCCTGTGGAGTGCAGCGATGACTGACTGCAAGGGGATAGGACACTGGACCACATTCTGCTCTCTGCAGGCCTCCTTGGCAGCCCGATCGGCCTGTTCATTGCCCCATATTCTGACATGACCAGGCACCCAGCAGAAGGATACCTCTTTACCCCACCGTTGGAGCAAGTACAGTTGGTCATGTATCAGCTGGACCATCTCCTCAGTCGGGTACAGGTTCTGCAGTGATTGTAAGGCACTAAGAGAATCGGAGTATAGAAGAAATCGATCGCCCCGAATACTATTCATCTGCTCCAGTGCCTTCAGGATCGCGTGGAGCTCCGCTGCGAAAACGGTATATTCAGCAGGGAGGCGAATCCGGGTAACATGATCAGGGAACACCACAGAACAGCTAAGGAAATTCTCCTGTTTGGAGCCATCAGTGTAAATGACAGTAAAACCGTGATGCATATCTAAAATGTTAAGAAACAGATCGGAATGTAAAATCTGGTGTGCCATCTTTCTTAAAATTAGTCAAATCTAAAAAAAGTTTGGGTCTCCGGAGGAGCCAAGGTGCAGATCTGCTCCAACCGCGATGTAAAACACGAAGACCAACCAGAGACATCGCACCGAGGCAATCCTGTGCGCGAATCCCATAGGGCTGCGTCGCACATTGCCGGTTATGAAACAATCGTGCCAGAGGAGGCTGAGCAACGGTATGGTATGCAGGGGTGTGGACAAAGTTTTATACGCCTGGTGCACTGTAAGTAGCCGTCACCGCACATGAAGTGGCGGTTCACCAGCCTCTGCACAGAGGCTTGGTATGGGGCTAGTTTGGAATGCCCCAGTGGCCAACCGAAGCCCTTCATGGTGCACAACGTCCAACATCCTTAAGTAAGAAGGCCTCGCAGACCCATACACCGTGCACCCATAATCGAGCCGAGATCGCACAAACGCCCTGTAAAACTGGAGCAGACAAGTCCTGTCAGCTCCCCATGTACTGTGGCTAAGACATTTTAAAATACTTAAAGCCTTAAGTGACCGCCGTTTCAGGTCTTTAAGATGAGGTAACCACGTGAGCTTTGAGTCAAAAATGAGCCCCAGAAATCTCACCGTGTCTTTAAAAGTAAGAATAGTGTCCCTCATCCTCAACTCAGGAAAGGTTAAAATCGAACGAGAACGGTTAAAAAGAACACATACAGACTTCTCGGTGGAAAACTTAAAACCACTCTTCTGCGCCCAGTCATCCAAACACCTAATCGTAAGTTGCAACTGACGAGTTGTCGTTGCAAGGCTTGAAGAAGAGCAAAACAAAGAGAAATCATCCACAAACAAAGAACACTGGACAGGGAACTGTTGGTGGAACGATTAATGGTGTTCAGGAACTGTTGCCATGACCTCTTCTTGCTCTCACGAATAATGCGGCGACATCTTGCCCTCGCCACCCAAAAGGCTGCAAGATTCTCAGCAGTCGGCCGACACTTGAACCGACGCAGAGCCGCACGCCTGGTCCTGATTGCAGAGCGGCATTTGGCACTCCACCAAGGCACAGGTGGCCTCTTCCTATGGCCTGTGGACTGTGGAATGGATGCTGCAGCGGCGTGGTGGACCGTTTTGGTAATATGATCCACCCACGCCTCAACATTCGCACGGTGTTCGAACTGGGCCAACTGGCTATAAAGTGTCCAGTCGGCTCCACTGAGCACCCATCGTGGTGGTCTCCTTTCGGGGCCCACGCCATCTGGCAGATGAATCCAGATTGGGAAATGATCACTGCCGTGCAAGTCAGCGACCACTTCCCAGTGAGCACTGGCGGCAAGAGCTGGAGAGCAAAGCGAGAGATCAATGGCAGAGAACTACCCAGTCACTGTGCAGAAATGAGTACTCTGTCCTCCATTGAGCAAGTAGGCACAGGACGACAGGAGAAGCCTCTCAACCGCTCTACCCCTGGGGCAGGTATGTGCAGAGCCCCAAAGCACATTGTGGGTATTAAAATCACCACAAATAATGAATGGCTGGGGGAGCTGTGTAAGAAGGTCGGTGAGGGCCGCTTCATCAAGTGCATCATGTGGGGGCAAGTAAAGCGAACATACAGTCAATGGATGACGCACGTGCACGGACACAGCGACAGCCTGTAAAGTCGTCGTAAGTGAGAGAGGCAAGGAGTGGTAGTCCGTCCTGACGAAAATACCTACGCCTCCTCTAGCTCTCTCTCCACGCAGGTCGTCCTTTTTGTGGAGCGTATAGCCTCGGATCTCAGGGGAGCATGATGGATGGAAATAAGTCTCCTGGAGACATAGACACAGCGGTCTACCCTGAGATAGTAGACGAAGTTCCTCCACATGCGTCCTGAACCCTTGCAAGTTCCACTGAAGTATGGGAGCCACCTATGATGGGGGTAGCACCTTCATCCTGTCTCTCCGACGGGGCGAGGAGACCGCAGCAGGTGGAGGGGCAGGCGTGGGGCGAGATGATTGCTCCACGCATACATCGTATTCCATCAACTCTGGGGAAGAGTCAGAGGAAGCCTCACGTAAAACAACATCCGATTGGTCAGATGGTTTACCACGGGATTTGACCCGCTGTTGCTGCTGTACAGGAGCTTTATGTGGTTTGGTGGGCTTTGGGGGCGCTGATGTGGGAGTGGTAATTGGCGCACTGGGCTTGGGAACAGCCTCAGCTGTTGGAGGCGGCAGGGGCTGGCCCAAGTTCGCTACTGTACCTTTGTCTGCCGTTCGAGTAGGGGCTACTGGCTCTGAAACACTGGCTGCGTTGCAAGTGCACTGACAGCTGCAGGTGTTAGTGCCAACACTCACCACCTCCGTCTGCGTGGAGGCATCGACTTTTGGAGTAGGCTTCTGAACCAGGGATGCAAAAGATGTAGCAAATGTGGGAAGTTGCATCGACTTGTAGATCTTCTTGGCCTCACCATATGGGATACGCTTGGATGTTTTTATTTCCTGGACTTTGCTGCGTTCCTCTAAAAATATTCGGCAGTCCCTACTCCAAACAGGGTGGTTTCCAGAGCAATTGATACATCTAGCTGGAGACGAGCAACCAACTCCTTCATGAGCAGCCTTACCACAGTTGCCACAAGTCGCTTCGCCTCTACACCCTAAGGTGGTATGCCCAAAACGCTGGCATTTAAAACAGCGCATTGGAGACGAGAAATAAGGCCGCACACTAAGGCGAAGGAAGCCAGCCTTAATATGTTCGGGAAGTTTCGTGCTACTGAAGGTCAGAATAAAAGAGTCAGATTTCACAAGATTGCCATCAACCCTCTTCATGATATGTTGAACATCAACGATACCTTCCGGAGCCCACTCACGTTGCAGTTCGTCTTTGGGAATGTCGACTAGATCCCGGCAAGTCACAACACCTTTGCTATAATTCAAGGTGCTGTGCAGTTCTGTGTCTATGGCATACTCCCCAAAGCAGCTTGCAGGTTAGTGGCTTGCTTGGAAGTGGAAGTTTCCACGAGCAAGGTCCCATTGCGCAAACGTTTCACTGATTTTAAGGAGCCACAGATGCCCTCCAAACCCTTTTGTATATAGAAGGGCGAAACCTTCTCAAAACTACCCTCCTTCCGTTTTAAAATGAGAAACACATGCTGATTACCAGAATGCATTCTGTTACCTAAGACTGGACTTGTCAAAGAAGTGCCGGAGTCAGGGGGACTGACTGCACGAGCCCTCTTAAGAGACTAGGTGTGAGAACCTTCCAGCGGCCCACCCTTTCCGCTGGGAGGAAGAAAAGAGGATTTCGAAGGATCCATCTCAGTCCCATGAGCAGCTAGGGAACTAGAAGTCCACCTAGACAGAGCCCCGCGTGCCTAGGTAAGCCTTATACAACTGAGGTGCGGCAGGTTCCCCAGAGGTTGCCCGCTAGTGACTGTTCCACCTCAACAGCCACGCATCTCATCAGCGCGCAGAACACCTCAAGATTGAGGGGTTGTTTATAGAGGTTTATTCCATCCTCGCGATCCGGGCGGTCAAGCCAAGATCCCCACTCTCTGAGACACACAACTTTCCACCGACGCGCCACACAGTGGTCGTCGAAGTATGCCCAGAGCTTACGGTGACAGAGGACTGGCGGCGCTTACCAGTCCCCAGCTCAGGAACCCCGGGGTCGCCAAGCCCGTACCCAGCAAATGAATGCTGAGCCCCTGGGGGCCCCTAGTCACGGAAGGTAACTAAAATGCAATGGCACTAAGCCGTGTTGTATGCTGCGAGAAGGTGTCGGTGTTTAACAAAAGTCTGTCGTATTGCTGTTCCTAATCTGAGTAAATAGTCAGTCGTAGATCATACTTCCCAGAAGCCACACTGATAGGGGGACAAAAGGCCTCGAGATTCTAGTACCCACCATAATCGGAAGCTAACCATCCTCTCTAGCAGTTTACAAAGGAATTAGGTCAGGCTAATCAGTAGCTATCGAGAGACATCGGGTTCTTCCCAGGCTTCGGTATGGGAATAACTATGCTGTCTTCCAATTGCAAGGAGAAGACACCTGCGAGCCCAATGTGGTTGAAGACCCTGACTAGATGTTTCCTCTGGGTAACATCCAAGAGTTGAATCATCTGGTTATGGATGGCATCTGGGCCTGGAGCCAGGTCACGTGAAGAGGTAAGATCCTGCAAGAATTCCCATTCAGTGAAGGGTTGATTATTGGCTTCAGCTGGGTGGGGGTTGCAACAGAGAGAGGTTCCTTCAACTCATCATTTTTTGCCAGAGAAAGGTAGCACAATAGGAAGAGGACGCCGATGTTGCAAAGTGTGTCACAAGGTGTTCTGCAACGACTAATGGATCAGTACACAGAGCACTCTGTAGGATAAGACCCAGGACGGTTGATTGTTGCTAGCAACCCAGAAGGCTACAGAGATTGGACCAAACCTGGGATAAAGAGGCATACATTTCCAGGGAGGAAACATAGCTCTCCCAGCATTCCTTTTTACTCTGCTTAATAAGGTAGCAATCCATAGCACGGAGATGCTTAAAAGTGATAAGGTCAGTCTGTGAAGGGTGCCATTTAAATCACTGCACTGCCTGTTGGCAGTCCTGGATAGAAACTGCTATGTCCTCGGTCCAGCACACGATACTGGTCGAGGAGGGGGACCTGTGGATGTGGCGTGAATAATAGTTCTGAGACGTCTTGCATGACAGAATCAATACAATCCAAGAGAGAGGTGTTTAAGTGCACAGCAAATGTATACAAAGGTCAATTGGCTCTGCGGAATGCCCAACGTGGGGGCCTGTCTACCTGGCAGTGGCGGGGGAGCGACAGAATCACTAGAAAGTGGTCACTGTCATAAAGATCGTGGGGTGACCAGTGTAGTGAAACAATAAGAGCAGGTGAGGAGATTGTGAGACAGAATAGCAGAAAATGTGCCATGAGTGGCAATTAGGTGTGTAGGAGAACCATCACTGAGGACTCACAAATCAAAGTCTGTAATAATTTGGTCAATTAGAAGACCCCTACCCATCCAAGTGACACTTTCCCTCAGGGGTTGCTGTGCACTGAAGTCCCCAAGGAGGAGATATGGGGGCAGGAGTTGCTGTATTAAGGTAAGCAGTTAAACATAAGGTAATGGCCTACCTGAAGGGAGGTAGACATTGCAAATGGTGATTGCTGGGGTTGTTCGCACTTGTAGTGCTATTGCTTTCAGGTTGGTACGAAGGGGTATCCAGTCACTAATGACATCGGTGCAAACCAAAGTGCAGACCCCTCCAGATGCTATCTTGGGGAAGGGAGCTGGGGTCAGGAAAAGGTGGAGGGATAAAGGATGTAACAGAGGCAAAAGTAGAAGACATCAACACTGGGTAGAGTAGATCATATTTTTGACGAGCCTCAGTATAAAAAGACGATCCAGGGACTTATTCTATTGGATCTTCTTTTCTTTCTTGTAAACTGGGCAATCTGGCAAGCGTGGAGTGTGGCGGTCATGACAATTTACACACACAAGTGGCGTAACACAGGGGCTTGCCCACAGTCACCACACAGAGGGCCGGCAGTATAGCAGGAAGACGTACGCCCAAAATGCAAGCACCAAATACACCTCACGGGTGGCAGGATATACGGCTTCACATCACATAGATAACAAATAACCTTGACCTTCTCTGGGAGGGTATCACTCTCTAAAACCAGAATAAAGGTGTGAGTATCAGTGTGGTTGTCTTTACGACACTTACAAACGTGCCGAACAAAATAAACCCCTCATCGTTTCAGAATGGCCCAGTGTTCCTCATCAGTTTGAAGGATGAGGTCCTTAGGAAAAATCACTTGCTGGACCATATTCAGAGACTGGTGAGGGTTAATATACACCAGGACATCGCCAAGGTGATCACAACCATAAAGGGCTGCAGGCTGGGTGGCAGAAAAAGAAGTTTGGATCAACAGGGAGCCCAACTGCATCTTACTGAGAGACTCCTCTTCACCAAACTTCTCCACTAAAAACAACGGCTTTATGGCGGTGAATGTGTCCTCGTCCATCCTAGTACAGACAAGGTAGCGGGGAAAGTGTTTCATCCCAAGACAGCAATCTTGGCCTCCTCCCAGGGTGTAGTCAGGAAAGGGAAGGCTGCAGGATCATACAAAGCAGCATTCAATGATCCGGTACCATTCAAAAAGACACCTGTTTGAGAATGACCAGATTTTTGCAGCTTCATACGCTTCATGTGAGCATCTGCCCTGATATCACTCCCTCCAATCAAAGGCTCTCCCCATGGACACCACTAAACCACAGGAAGGACCATCTGGCACAGTGGCCATTCCCGGGAGCTGCAAGATGAGAAGCAACAGCTCAGGTATCAGTAGTGTGATCCCTGTGCTGTCAGAGTGTTCAGCCAGTTGGGTACATAACATCCTCACCGCAAAGATTGGCTACACATGCTGGTGACCTAGTGGGGCGAAGCGGAACTATGGTGGGGAAGGAAGAGGGGAAGGAAAAGGGGGGAGGGAGGGAGAGAGAGGAATCCATGCCATACACACTACAGAGGGAATTCTTCCCAAATGGCCCACACTAAAGACAGAAAATTTAGAATTGGCAGTCAAATCCCAATTTGGGGGGGGGGGGGGGGGGGAGGCCTAAAATGCCAAAAAGAATGAAACAGAACAGGCAAAGAGAAGAAAACAACAAGGAATACAGGGAACCAGATGGATATAAATAAAAAATGAGAGAGGGGAAGGAGGGGGCAGTGGAGAAGGAGCGAGGATGAGGAGGGAGGGGCACAGTGATGGAAATGCAACCCAGGAAGGGCTCCAATAACTTGGGGCCCATGTGTGCCAAGACACAAACTCATGAAAGAACCATAAGGGCCCTTGGTGGAGACGTAAGGATATACCTCATTGTCTGCTACTTGGAGTGCTGAGCTCACTTTTATGATCGACTTCACTAATTATATGAATACTGCAAAGAGAGAATAATTTGGAAACACACAAGACAAATAAAATTGATGCTTTCAAACAAAAATTAAACCTATGCAAAAAAACTGCTTCAAGTTCATAACATGAATTTCCTGGAACTCAAGGCAGTTGGGTGTAGACCAGAAATGACACTACATTTCAGTAACTGAAACACTTCATCATGGAGTTTTCAGAGTTCCCAAGACTTTCAATGGCTTAAGACTAACTCCAATTTCTTTGGCTGACTATTCTCACTTTGGGCTGCTGCAGTGCTTCATTACTTCCAGCTTGAAAGATCTATAGTGTAGAACCCAGTGCAAGGACCTGTTTTTCCACTTCAGGAATTTGCAAGACATTTATAAGATGTTACCCCAAGAAAAATATCCTTGCCTGCACAGAAAAGCAGTTAAAATATTTCACTGTTTTTGGTTCAAAATGTGTGCAAACATTTATTAATTTCATAAACAATAACAATAATAATAAAGTCCTGTCAATGTTAGAGCTGAACAGATTTTAATCAGCATAACTCTCATTATTTGGCAGTATCACGAGCCATAATTCCTGCTATACTACACATTATAAAATAAAACATAACTTTATAAGCACCAGAACTTTATGTCCAATGCCTGTACATAAACCGTTTTGTTTAGTTGTTCTCACTGTATTAACACTACCTAAGGTGCTTTGTTAAATAAGGAAGTTCTTGCTTGGCACGAAGATACAAAAATGAAAATTAAAACTAGTGATAACTCCTGCTTATAAAAGTATAGCCATCTCATTCGCACACCTGCTTAGTATAGTGCAGCGGTGGGGGAAGCCCGAGTGTGCACAGGGAGCACAAATCTTGGGTAGGTCTCGCCTAAAAGGAAAATCAAATCTCTTTTTGCTCAAATAATAACCACCCAGTTGTAAGATGTTTCAGTCTGATTCTGGCAATGCCTTTACAGCACAACATTTGAACAGGAAAAGGCAACCTCTACTTAATTTCTGTTTGTGTTTAAAATGTTAATACAAATTATTTTAGGTATCTGATACTTTCATACCATCACATTCTGATCAAAATTACCCTACCACTTTCAATTTTTTGTCAAACAAAGTTAGGTTTCCTGCATGTAAGCTTTAAAGCATTCTCTCCCTCTTGCCTTCACTTACAAAATAGATCGAAAGAAATTATTGTGATGTTACAATCAGGTTTTTTTTTTTTACTTGCTGCCCATTTTCATTAACGTCCAAGTAGAAGCTTTTTTTGAAGTGACACAGTTTCTTTGTTCTTATTTGTCACCTGTGGCATGAACTGACATGACTGTTGTTAAGTTTTGATGTGCTTGAGAAAAATAGAGCACAGACTCACGAGTACATTTTTCAGCTAGGATTATGAGAAAAAATGTTTCCCGGCTGTTTTGGTGCCTTTACGTGCACCTCACACATTTTCTGTAGTTTAAAGATAGTAAAAGATAATTTCCTGCAGTGAAGCATATGTAGTAAGCCTGTGTAATTGTTCTAACATGAAGGGTTAATTTTGGTACACACACACACACACACACACACACACACACACTGGAGTCCACATCTACCAACAAAGAGTAACAGTTCTTAGATGCAGTACAGGTCCCACCCAGAAATACTAACTCATATCTTTCATAGTCCAATACAAAGTAAACAAAAAATATAAGATAAACATATTTGCCATAAAAAATCAGTACTTACAGAAATTTACTTCACCCACACGCCAATTTATCATCGAGAATTCCAATGCAGCGCCCAATACAAAAAAAAATGGAAGAAAGCGATAAACACCAAATCTTTTACCAGGCCATTTGTCCAGCACGTTTCGTAAAAAATTGCTACGTAAATTCATTCTTGGGCTTTTTGCTGTGTGGTCAGTTAATCCTCTTATATGATCAACCTAGCTGCCTTTTGAAGTCTACAGTTCAGTTTGGTCTACCTAGCAAAGATCAAAGAATTCATTCTTTTAACTGATATAATGAACTTCTCTAATACATACTAAATCATACTACACAATGAAAACCATGACTTGATTGTGAAAAATTAACACCATACAATTAAAGGTTTTGTTGATGGAATTGATCCCATCATACAGCCAAAGTCATTTTTGACTGATGGTCATAATAAGACAGATTTAGTGCTGAATTCAGACAGACAACTGAAGCATATGTCTTCCCCTTGCACCACTTTCAATAGTCCAACAAAACTGACTGACAGTTCTTGAATTAAATATATACTTTGGAAAACAAAGTATGACTTAATGCAAACAGATTAGGCTACATGAATTTATTACAAAACACACATTCATGATTGATGTAGTAGTTGGAAACACTTTGGAGAGGCTTCTTCACTCCAGAAGGTATTAATTCTATGGGGACAAAAGACAAGTGGTGTCTAATCGTGATACATTTCACCAGCAAATCCAATTACTTGATAAACACTTGTAGCAGCAAATTTAGTAATTACAATGTTCTGAACACTAGTTTCACATCAACAATAATCAAGTACTTATTAAGACATGAACCTACATTTTGTTTACTAGGAAGCTTAGTTCTCAGATTATAAGAAACTGATTACTGCCCTCGGAAATGGACTTCCCACTAGTGTATTGCTTCTGGCCATTCAAGAAGACCTCACACGGTCTCCACTACCCAGTCTAAATAAGAATGGCAATACAAGGATTTAAAACCTGCAACAGATTAACAGAAGATTTCATAACTGCTTCTCCAGCTTACAACCAAACTGTCACCTTTCAACCTAAACTATTCCTCTGGATAAACTACTGGACAGTCTGTCACCAAAACCTACATTAAAAACACTGATACAGATGCAAAATAAATATTTTTAGTGTGTTCTCTTTGTGTTTGTGCATGTATCATATTACAGGTGACACACAATCATTAAGCTATGGGACAAAGCTGACATCCGATATCTGTAGGTTCAGTTGACCATCTGTTACTCCCAAATAAGAATCCAATACCTTAACCAATCCACAGCTTTGCTCAGGACCAATAAGTGAAAAATATAAATGAACAGAAACTGAGGCTCCTGACAGAGAGAGAGAATACATAAAAATTCTCTCCATCTTAAGAATTAGTCAGAGCCTTAACTGGACATACAGAATGTTACCATTAATAATGTTCAAAGTCAAAGGACACAGAATCAGATGATTTCTGGAAGAACTATCAGCTATTACAGATAGGAAAGACATAGTAAAAGAGGAATTAAAAACCACTAAGGATGATAGGTCAGAGTTCTTATAATTCAATTTGAAATGTGAACAACACTGTCCAGACTGACATCTAAAATATGCTGTAGTGAACTGAGGCTACCCTATTACTAGTAAGTACAAAATTATGTCTAACCTCTGCAAAAAAGTGATACACATGTACAAAATAAAGGTATTTTCTCAAAACAGAAAATTTATTTCGAAAACAAAAGAGTCACCTACAGTGGGCAAGCAACATCTGATACCAATAAAGGGACTAGAAATAGGCCTACTGTAACTTAATTGCCAGCTTCACTGAGAATTATTTACAGTTCATCAGATTCAATGACCCTTTCACAAATTAAACAACCTATCAGTTTAGAAATTTCCTACTGAACAGCGTATAAGTCTCTTTGTTTGCTTAGGTTAACTATGTTGTTTAATTCCTAACCATAAGGAGAGGGATACTATATTCTCCAGCCCCTGTATGAGAAGAGACCTTGATAATGTGGGCCCTTGTGTTGGATACATTTTTTTAATTATCTGGGAGATAAAGTAAGCAGTGATGCATTCTTATCTACTCCAATCATTCACACTACATACAGAGCCACATTGTGTTTCAAACTTAAACTGTGAAGTAGCAGTTAGGAAAAAGAACTATCAAGCCAAGAGCATTCACTGGGACATGACAGTGTAACTATAGTATTCTTATGATACTTGAGTACAGCAATATTACTTTTTTTTTAAATTTTGGTAGTATCAAACAACATTTAGTATCAACAACCAAGGAGAATACTTCCCCAACCCTGTACAGAAACGTACACACAGGATATTTGCAAATGAGACATACAAACCGAAACATCAGACATCACCTACATAACATATGATATCACACTTCAAAGAACATAAACGACAGTTTGCATTGTTCATTAGGCCCCTACATTTCCATAATCTATTTTCGTGTCATAGCCATCATACAGAAAGCCATCTCAGTGCCAATGTCTTATTGCCACTGCAAATTGTGCTTCCATACCAATGTCTTATTACACATGTGGACACACTGAACACAACATTCAAGAACTGCAGATGAAGGATAGCTTCAGAACAGGCAATAGGCCCACTTATTGTATACTAACAGACAATATACAGAAGTCTCTTAATTTTTCTATTCTAGCTGCACCATTCCTTTCTTCTGTGCAATTTGCTACCTTGCCATTTCTGTCCAAATTATCTTCCAGCCAACTGTTAATGTCTCCAACATATTGTCTTTACTCATACCAACCAGCACTCTCAGTTGTTTCGTATCCCAACACACATTTGCCTTCATTTAAATAATTATTGTCCTACCAATTTCTGTATTTTTATAGAATGAAATTTTTTCAAACCAAGTTGTAAGGCTGCCAAAGCCATGACATTTCCCTACATCTATACCTAGCAAACCACTGTGAAATGGATGGCAGAGGGTACCACTGTCAGTAAGTCCAATTAAATCTGACTAGTTACTGGCCCTATGGAGCTCAATGCCAATTGAGATTCAAAAATACTGATAACCTGTCCTGCACAATTCTACATTCACCTGGCAGCTGCTGTCTGCAAACTGACTATTGCCTATTTGCATACAGTCAGACATGCAGTACTACGTTCGTTTGAAGCTCCGCGATTGGCACTATTAGACTAACACTTCCCTCTCTCTACCAAATCCCTGTTTACAATTTGGCCATTAGTCTAGCTGTGATACATATACTAATAGGTAGTCTCCCCCGACTGACCATCAACGATCTAACAGCATTCAATAAGAACAGTAACACTCAAATATACTACTTGAGTCACATCCATATGTAGATTTCAATAAGCATTTAAACTGTGTCCTTTAAATGCGGGGGGAAGCCAGAATACAATGAGCATCCTACTAACCAGCGTTTAATCTTTCGTTATAAACACTGCAAATAACAGGATCTTGCCGTATTCTCTCTTTTTCCAACACATAATTTTGTACATTAAATGTAATACACCAATAAATTCATGTAGTTTCTCCTTCAGTCGACTGAAGGAAATGTTTACAGCAAAAGCATTGCTCAACAGTTACACTATCTTCACAAAACCTACATTGAGGTTGCAAACAGAACTATTTCTACCTATTACTAATCACTTCCCTAATAACTTCTCTTTCATACCTATCGAGTACCAAACGTTCTTACCGCATCCATGAGCACAACACTCAACACCTCACTTTCGCAATATCAAAACATTTAGACAGTTTATACTACGCAATGTCACCAACTGAGAGTATCTTTCCACTTAAGCTATCATTGAAATTACGGTGTCAATATTGTGAACCTTCTGAAGAAACACAGGTTGCCAGTCTTTTTTTAAACACTACACGCTTGATTCCACTCGCATGCAATTAAACGTAAGTATTAAGATGCGTCCACACGATGCCTTTTTTGTGTTCAACTTTGCGCTTAGGCATAAATCCCCATCAGCGCAACAACGCATAAGCATGCGTAATTTCCTAAAAATGGTGGCCCTGGGCCCGCGCCGTGGGAAATTGACTGGGATGGACAGATCGCTGAACATTTTGTCGTTCTGCGCATGCCGTCATCATGGGAGCATATGGGAGTTTGCAGCACAGTCTAACATAACAGTCGCGGCACTTCGCCTCGATTTTGTTGCCTTCAGCGCCCCAAGCGGCCGGTAGGTTGAACTGTGAGTTCGGCGCGATCGTGAAATCGAATAGTGACTGTTTATTTTGATTTACACAATGGTTTTTATCATCGGGAGCGTTTGTAGCGCAATAAATGGCAGCAGCAATAGGAAGAAGATACCACAGCTGTCTTTTTCAGGTTTCCTAAGGATCCTGAGAGGTATATACCATCATGTTACTAAAGTGTATCGTCAGGATTCACTTGCAAACTGTATGTGTATAAATGATGAATGTTTCGTTTTAGGAGCAAAAAATGGCTAGTTAATAACAGACGAGAAGACCTTATGAAGAAAGACCCGGTTTACCTGTATAATAATATTAGGTTTTGTTCGCTACATTTCGAACAAAACCAGTTCATGAACGCAGACAATAACAAACTCGTGTGGAATGCAGTACTCACACTGTTTGACATTCCAAATAAGCCACCTCAACTGACGATGAAGAGGAAACTGCCACAAAGATTCGACAGTCAATCTAAAGCTGTAAAACAGTCCTATGACATAGAAGCAGCCAGTTCAACTCTCCATGTATTAGTGCCATATCCGTGAGAATCATCAACACAGACCTGCTTTGACGATGAAGTGGTTAGATTAAGTGCAGCTGTTCGTGTCTTACAAAAGCGTGTGTAGTGTCAGAATGTGCAGATCGCTAGACTTCGAGCGAAACTATTATGGGACAAGGAAAGTGCCTACAGACAGATTGTTTGAAAATTATTCAAATATTTGGTTTTGCGTGAAATGTAATATAATCAGCTCATTATAATGTTTTCAGCATATTTCTCCCACTATTTGTTAGTTGCTTGTCCCACTTAGAATAATATAAAGATGAAGGTCGTACTTGTGGCAACAGGCGACAATGACAAACACAGTAGGCCTACAGAACGATAAGCGAGCTGTCCATCGCTTTTGCATGTAGAGGTACATGTCTGTGCTTCTTACATGTGATTCTGTGTGTTTATATTCTTTTGATATCGACGTGGTAAGCTGCAATTCTGTCCAATGTCACAAGTGTTTCTTCACGAATGTGTTGTAGCTTGCCACTATATTCATGGTTTTTGTCTATACTTGCGCTTATTTTAGAATCATTTTTAGAAACATATATGCCTTCTGATACTACACAAACTCTTGGAGGCAAGAAACTAACTCGAATAATTCGGAAATAACGTAGGAAATGGGCGCAAATAAACATTATGCTTACGACGCATCTGACGTTCACCTTACCTGCCGCTTGGAGCGCTAGTGTCGCTCCACCTGTCAAACGGCAACAACTTTTACAGCAGTGAGTGTCGCGACTGTTATATTAGACTGTGGTTTGCAGCTCCATTCCGTATCAAGACAAAAGTGTTGTATTGTCTGCGTTTGTTTGTGGTGCTTTGCAGTGTTTGATAAAAGTTCTGTGCCTGACTGTACTGTAACGGGATGCCTGTAGTACAGTAGGAAGACAAAAGACTCGGATGTTATCACGAACTGCCATCGAAAATATCTCTTCAGTGTTAAGATATCAGCAGTGTGTTCTGTACGCTCCTTATATTTCACGCCTGATTATCACATCCGTGAGTTGCGACCAGAACTTCTTAATTTACCACATAGTCTAACATAGGCTGTGATTTACCACCTAGGAAAGAACTTATACCAGGCGCAGCACTGTGTACTAGGAAATGTTCCCAGTGTAAGTGGTAATGCGAATGCCGATTATGTAATTTATCCAAATAAGGTAGACAGGTTGCAGGCAAGAAAGACAATGCAAAGTGCACTTCAGTATCTGGCTAATGCGTTTCCCAAAAAAAAAAAAAAAAAAAAAAAAAAGAGTGAACTTTGTAAACGCATAGAAGCATTAGAATATAGGAAAAACAGACTGACATCTATGTGTGCAAACTGAGGTACAGTGGGAAGTGGATAAAACTAAAAGTGAAGGCTTGTGTTGAGAAAATAAAACAACAGCAAAAGTATCAAAAGAAGCGAGTACAGCAGAAGTACATGCAGGAGAAGATAACAGAAATACTAGGCAAACTATTTTCAGGAACGCAGATAAAATGTTTGCTGAGTGGAAAGAAACAAGCAAAGAGAAGACATTTGCAAAGCAGTTACTCTCCATGCTGCATCTAGGGAGTGTTATTTGTTTTTAAGAAATCTGGCTGGCTTCCCACTTCCACGACTATCAAAAGTGAAAAGATGGATATCACGCCCTTTCGGATGCTTACTGGTGTGCATACAGACATTTTGCAGCTAATGAAAGCCCAGTCATCTGAGTGCCAAACGTTGAACGTGTGTTTGTGCTCTCATTCGACGAAATGGATATAGACAGTAGTGTCACATACGATTCTGTCGTTGATTGTGTTGTTGGGCTGTACACTTCCAAATGGGATAACTGTTAATAAATCTTAGGAGAAGAAAAACATCTTAGCTAAGAAGTTTTTCTTCTCCTAAGAAAGTAAAGACAGATCGCCCCTTCATACTCAATATGAGTAGGATAATAGTTAATAAATCTACTGTAGAAAGACTGTTCACATTTGATAGGAATGAAATGAAATTATATTCTAAACTGTCACAAATTCACCTCACTGCACAGGTGGAGAACGTCAAAGCGTTTATTTAGCTACGTAACTTTTTCGAGTACGACAGCTAAAGCCATATGCTGTCTGATGACCGAAATAGACACAGCAGCAAATTTTTTTTCAGCCTGTAAGCAATGCATTTGACATCCTGAATGCCCAAATATCCAAAGACAAGAATAAGTTCTCTTGCTGTTATGGGATGCACAAGTATGTTCAGGAAAGAGAATAAAGATGTTCAGGAAAGAACATTAAGGGAACTGTACATGAGTACTGTAAAAATGCGCGTAAGCAATACAAATCGTTTGCTCCCATTTCAGAAAGGCATCATGACAACTTTTCGCTCGTAATTTGGAGTGTTTTCAGACCTTCAGCTACTGCAGATGAAATATATTTTAACTGTGCGGTTGAACCAAGATGCACTAGAAAATTTTTTTTACAGACAAGAGGACTTGGTCATTTCCACCTGAATCCTTCTCCAACAAAAGTGAAACAACGATTACAGCTGGTATTCTTGGGTCAAATAGCTCATGATATTCCTCCACTAAATGAAACTCCAGTAGAGGCAGATGACAGTGATGGACTTTTGAGATCATATATGTTCAGAGGAATGTTGCCCGACAATAGCGAAGCACTGGAAGTGGTAGATAGTGAAAGACAATAGCAATATATTAGCTTTCCTCTTGAATCTGCACCAGAAGAAGGGACCTGACTGTTCTGCAAAAGGATTCCTATACTTGGCTGGTTATGCTGTGCCACACAGGGTAGCCATGCAGTCTAAAGTGTCTCGTTACGGTTCACGCGGCTTCCCCCATCGGAGCTTCAAGTCCTCCCTTGGGCATGGGTGTGTGTGTTGTCCTTAGTGTAAGTTAGTTTAAGTTAGATTAAATGGTGCGTAAGCCTAGGGACTGATGGCCTCAGCAGTTTGGTCCCATAGTCCTTAACACAAATTTCCAAATTTTTCCTGGTTATGCTGTGTATCACGCAAAGAAGTACGGTGATGCTCTACGAGCACCGTCTAGTGATATTTTAAGTCCTTCTGCTACAGATGCGGAACATTTTAACTGGACTTAAGTTCTATCTCGCGGTGAGCTTATAGTTCCGAAAAATGACTGGCTGTATAAAATGTCAGTTTGAACTCATTTTTAATAAATTTCAAAGGAAAGATATATAGTGAAAAAAATCTGCGCTGCTGTCCAAACCAAGCTTATTTTTCACCAAAAATCATCAAACTATACTTTAGAACAAGACTTTTCATTGACATGCACTTCCTCAATGTGAAGCTGAAAGTGCACAAGGCAGCAGCAGCACAAAAGCGAAAATCCTGGCAGTGGAACTCTTTATCCACTAATAACATCTAATTAGGGAAAGCAATTGTTTTAAATAATTTATGAGAACTTGTTGCAGTTATAAGTAATTATTTGTGCCTAAGAGCTGCTTGTTGCGCCAATCACTGTCACGCTTTGCTGCAATAGCGACGTCACTGAGCAAAATCAGTGCAGTGTCCTTCACTTCGCGTCCAACCAGTGATCTCTATACTATGTGGATGTTGAACTTCAGCTGTCTGATTGTGCCACCCATAGATGCTCATATTTCGTTTCTTGCCAAACTACAACATGGTTGCTAGCAAATGTCACTTGAACACGAAAAGAAAATACTTTTCGATTCCATTCCCACAACACTCTATTACATCACATGTTGACATAAAGTTCAAAACAGGTAAACAGTCTGCAATTCTTTGTCACTAGGAAATTTATTTGCCAAACTGCAACATGGCGGACAATGCAAAGCACATGAATCTGCAGATATGCTGCAGTTATATAACTGGAGACTAGACATCTATATCCACATTGTACATAGGTCACTGGGCCCAACCTTCATTTTAATAACCTTGACCATGCCTGAAGCGTTTGCTACCCACATTTGGTGGGAATCTTTGCTCTTTTTAGCAGATGACATGCAGTTGAGGCCCATATGTGTTTGCTTGTGTAGTGTTTTGAGGATGCTGTGTAGCGATTTATGCACAGTAATGTCTGTTGACTCCAAGGGAAGTACACTTAATTCTATAGATGATTATAAACAAAGAAAAAGTCGTATGAAATACCAATTCTGAAGATTATTTGAATAAACATTCGAGGTGTGATTCCCTAAGTGTCAAGTATAGATAAATAGTCACCAATAATATTTCTGTAAAGAATAAGATATCGTAAGTTTCAAAGCGGGAAAATAGAGAAGATAAGCCAAAATATTATGAAAAGTGTATGTGAAAACTGTGGACAAATATTCATGCAATGGTGACTTAAAAGGACAACTGAGGAGTCTGACATCTAAACAAAAAAGTGATGGGGGTATGTGTAGCTCCTCAACAAACTAAAAATAGAAATAAAGCATACTGATAGTGGAAAAACACAAAATTGAAAACCACAATCTACGTTCTAGCGGATTCTGATGTCTATGAAATTCCCAAATCTGTCGAGCTCGAGTGTTCTACTCTATGTGTTTTTCATAAAGTTGTGTGAACAAATAAAATGCAGATAAGTTATTGAGAATTAATTAATCTTCACATAACGACTGAGAACCTCCCTTAAGTATTTCTCATTTTCAGTAACAATCACTGAAATGCTTTGTTTTGAAATGAGGAATAAGTGCATATATAAGTTGCCGGTTACTAGGTAACAAAATATTATTGCCAGCTTTATCGCTGCAGTTTTCCAAGCAGAATATCTATAATCTCCCTGTGGCATTCTTCAGAAATTTACAGACAAAACTTTGTCATAACCAGGGGTGAGTCTAGAAGTTGGTCAAGGGGGTAGGGCTAATGGGGGGAGAGAGGGGGTTTGAGGGAATGGAATATCGCTTAACAAAATGAGAGTTTGGGTCCTCTACCGACAAATTGGTAACATTTAGTGTTGCTTAAAGTAGTTTTTGGTAACTGGTTAGGAGTTCAGGGAAAAAATGTATTTTAATAAATAATAAGATGCCTATTTTAAATTAAATTATATTTATTGGTTTAGATAGTAAGCTATTTTCCACTCTTATTCTTTTGTTAAAAGAACCTATATTGCTGCATAATTAGTTTATAAAAAAGATTGAATCTGTTGGAGTAATATATTCGCTGATTTCTGAAGTCATTTTATCCAGTGTAATATGGTACTCCATAGAGGGAGGGAGGAGGCTATAGCTCCCATAGTCCCCCCCCCCCTCCTTGCCACCACCCCTGGCCTTAACTTTGTATTTCTCGTACCTCTGTTATTTATATACCGGTACTTCTTTACCTACAGTCTCTTCTGCATTTTCTTTTTCTGCCTCATTTTTATGGCAATGAACGCAACACAAGCTCCCAAGGAAAGAAGGGGATTAATAGCAAACTGCTTTTGTAATGTGTGTACATGAGAACACCCATGCACAATATGTTCTTTCCACAGATTTTTGTGCATACCCTTTTATTCCCGCGCATCTGCAATTGTGCACGACGGAAGATGCATTGTGTCGACACGTCGTTACTGACACAATGAGCAACCATTCGTATGCATAATTTGTGTTATTTTAAAGAGCATGTTTGCTGTGCATGATATTTTTCAAATAAATGTTGTAATTTTGTAAACAAAAAAGCGTGTTTCTTTACCATATAGGAGGTACAGATTCGATACCACTTACCATCATTTATTCTACATTAAAATATACAATTTGATCAGTGAACTGGAATGGTGTCTACCAAGAACATCAGTGGCTACTTACTGTCATAGGACAATTCAGCGACTGTTTGAAGTAGGAGTTCTTGTTTCGAAGGCCGACATTTAATGCTCAGTAGCTAACAACATTCCCCTCCAATACCACCATGCAATATTACTGCAAGCAGAGAAGAAGCTGGTCAGTCGGCGACGTCGCGTAATCCCCAGATCGCTTATTATGTTTGTGTTAAGATGTTACTTCACTTACATGTTTTATTTTTCCCCTTTATCATTCTAACTCGATGATGTCATCGTTATTGAGTCTGTTGTTATGTTACTTTTGTTGTTTTAGCGTTTTTTTATTATCAAAGCCATAGCCCTTGGCATAATTTCCAAAGAATCACCCCCCCCCCCATATACTACATATCTGTAGTTTTTTCTACACTGATTTAGGAAATTTTCATAATTTGTAAGGTAGGTTTAAAAACTAGATATTATTGAAAAATATTATTTAAATGAACTAGATAGATGAAAGATATTGCACACAAAAATTAAATGCATGATTTTAGTGAAATAAACAAATTACAGCTTGTATAAACATTCTACACAAAACGGAAAGTAAGAAAAAATTTATACCTTTTTGTTTCTGACAGCTAATGTAAATTGGTTTTAGTATGATGCAAATAAAGCATAGATTTTATTTGCACCTCATAAATTAATAATTAAAATAAAAAAGGCCATTATAATTAAGAGATGAGAAAATATTTATATCCAGGTATTGTATTTTCATTATAATTTCACTTTATTTTACTTTGCTTTGAGTAAAGCTAATTCATTGATTATGTCACTGAAGTCAAGTTTAGCAGGTGTGTTGTTTTCTGTTGACTAGACAGCTAAATTTAGTGGTCTTCTTTGCCTATAGTCGAACTTAAGTAGTTTTTTCCTCATCTGTAATTTTCTGAAACTGCATTGACAAGATGCTGTAGTCAATCAAATTGTCATAAATGTATTAGAAGCTACTTCGATGCTTGGATAAACATTTCATAATCCATGGTTTGAAAAAAGAAAGGAAAAACTTCAAAATATCTAAATAGGAAACTGTGTCAGTGCTCTTCATCATATCTTCATCAGTGTGCTTGTATTATAGTCTTGCTAATTTATATCAACTATTTGTTTCGTTCATATTTTAAGAACATTTTCATAATTATGTAAACAACACTGACGTTTGCAATAGTCTTCATTTTTGGTGCCTCTATGCAAAAAAAATTAAATAAATAACTAAAATAAATAAAAAAGTTATTTCAACTGGAAACTGAAAGCACCTATTTCGTTAACTAACACAGCTGTATTGATACCTCTATTATATCCATCTCCTAAATCCGCTTCTCGTTTTTCAAAATAAGATACAGGGCTCTCATTTTAAGGCGTATCCTAAGAGGAAATTAAAGTGCAATGAAATTAAATTCTGTATGAGGCTGTCAGCACAATAGTAGCTTAACCCATATTTTTGGAGAAATGTCTATATCATCTTAAAACACTCCTTGTTACTGCTGTCCCTAGCTGCCACAAGAGCGATCACAGTCTGCTGATGCCCAATAACGTATACATAGTGGTAGCACAAACAGATGTTTGTGCACTGACCAGTTTTTTTGTGACATAACACTAGCCCAAACAGCATATATCACCAAAATGGCCACTAGAGAGTCAGTAATATCGACAATATTTCCCAGATGCGCAATAACAACACTGATCATATAGGACTGAGATTGAGAGGTTGCGCAGTAATATTGAGAACATCAAAAACTTTGGAAATATATTGCTCTGCCTGGCAACATTGACAATGTTGCTGACAGTCTCTCGTGTGCTACACAGACCAAAGAGGTTAGGTTTGTTGGTTTTGTGTGGAAAATGAGCTTAAAATAAGACAAAAGAACATTATCATTGGAGTACATCGAACTGTAAATATATCCGCCGGTGTTGTGCGATGTTTGGAGAGATGAATACAAAAACAGAGTTGTTAAGCATCATGAATCATATGATTTGTTGCTCAGAAAATATTGGGAACTGCCAAGAAGGAAGATGTTTCAAACAATTTAATTAATGCAGAATTATGAATATAAGTATATATAGATATTTATTTGGTTATATATAGTACTTAACCAAATATAATGCTTTAGAGCATATACAGGGTGTTTCAAAAGGAATATACATACATCGAATGTATGTATTTATTAAACTTTAAGACATACAAATATGAAACTTTAGACACATATTTACAAACCTCTCAAGTCCAGGTTACAGATGTTCAATATGTCCTCCATCAGTGACACAAACAATATCACATCGATTTTCAAATTCCCCCCATACTCAGGAAGGCATGTCCTTCATCACTGATGTTATGGCAGTACGCATCCAGTTCTTCAACTCTTCCAGGTTCTGTGGGAGTGGTTGTACACAAACGTTTTCTTTAACGAAACCCCACAGGAAGAAGTCAGAGGATGTCAAATCCGGTGACTGTGGAGCCCAGAGGAGACATACTAAGTCGCCAGCTCCTTGACGACCAATCCAATGGTTTGGCAGAGTTCCATTTAGATATTCAAGCACTTGGCGACTCCAGTGCCCTGTCTTATTGAAAAATGAAGTTGTCTTCGTGCAGCCTCAAAAACAACCAGTTTTGTAACACAGCAAAACAATGCTTACTGTTAACCATGTTCCCATCAAAGAAGAATGGGCTGTAAACACATGATCGGGATATCGCACAAAACACATTGACTTTGGGCGAATGTCGTACATGTTCAGTGGCTGCACGTGGGTACTGTAGGCCCCAAAGCCGAACATTGTGTTTGTTTACCTAACCACTAATATGGAAAGTCGCTTCATCACTGAACACGGTGCACTGTGTGAAAGCGTTATCATTGTCAATAGCATCAAGAACATCGTTATAAAATGCCACACATTTTCGGTTGTCACCAGGATACAGTGCTTGTAACAGCTGTAATTTGTACGGCTTCACAACCAACCAACGTCTCAAAACACGCCAAATTGTTGCAGTAGGCAGTTGTAACTCCCGATTGGCACGACGATTTGATTTTGAAGGACTACGTTGGAAAGTAGTTTGAATTCGTGCAACATTTTCTTCAGGAACACGAGGGCGGCCAGGACCCTTTCCTTTACATACACATCCTGTATCTAGGAACTGTCGATACCATCTGCAAATGTTCCACCCATTCGGAAGATCATTTTGGTACCTCAACCTGAAACGTCTTTGCACTGTAATCACGGAATTGCACTTCGCAAACTCGAGAACACAAAATGATTTCTGCTGTAGAACTGCTATTTTCAACGTATGACAGTTACCGAGCACAAGAGAAGACAACTGACATCCAGCGGCTATTAATATAAACTAGACTACGTATTCGTTTCTCCAATAGCCGAGGAGCAGCGATCGATAGTGTGGACAAAATAATACTTTGTAATAAAATGTCATGTGACTAGGGCCTCTTGTTGGGTAGACCATTCGCCGGGTACAAGTCATTCGATTTGACGCCACTTCGGCAACTTGCGCGTCGATGAGGATGAAATGATGATGATTAGGACAACACAATACACAGCCCCTGAGTGGGGAAAATCTCCGACCCAGCCGGGAATCGAACCCGGACCCTTAGGATTGACATTCTGTCGTGCTGACCACTCAGCTACTGAGGGCGGACATACTTTGTAATACATATATTCTTTATGAAACACGCTGTATTATTGCATGACACGTTTCCGTAACTGTGACTCGATTGCTGTAAGGTGAAACTGCACTTGTAAATTTAAAGTATTCGAAAAAATTGCCAGTAGCAACATATCGTAATGTGATAGATAAGTGCTGACTTGATGAAACTGCGTCTGTGATGGTGTTATTTTGTTTTTTGATGATGTAGATATGACTGTCTGCAGAAATTTATCTGTGTTGGGAGGGGGGCGATCAAGTACCTATGCGCTAAAAATGGGCGCGCCAATATATGGGAAGAACCGTTTCCAATAGTATATTAAATGGAGCACACAAATAGTTGTGATCATCTCTTTTTTTCCCACATCAATTCTCGCAAAGAGTTTTTGTGTGTAATCTTTAACACACATTGAACAAATTTTTCATCCACCTTTTTTTCTGCTTGCAACAATGTAGAGCAATTATCACAGCAGCAGCATCTTTACTGTCCAACATTCTGAACCACAGAATTGTTACATAATGTTACTGACAATATAATCGACAATATTACTGAGCAGTCTAGAGAGAACATCTATAATATTGCACAGTATTATTTTGGAATATTATTGACTGCCTAGGGCCACTTAATACACTTCATAGGTGTGGCCATGCTTCTGCAACAAAACAGCTCATGGTTCATGTCACAAGGCACATGACAACGATATGAACCAATTGACAGCCAGTTTGGTCGGCATATTTCGATTTAGACCATTGACCAAGTGTCTGCTCCATAAAATAAATAAGAAATATGCACTTGTAGCCCGTGCAATACAGATTTTTGTTTTGAAATATATTGAGTGTATAGAAACATGTAACAGGTTTCTGTTGTAGAGATCCTTGGATCTCCAAATAACGACAACTCTAGTTGGGAAGATAAAACCAGCTCATCCAGACAGACTGAGAGTTCAACAATGAACGATTTACGGATTATTTTATCCACTGACACTCTCACTGGTACTAGTACTGAGACAGAAATCAGACTCAGTGGCACTGGAAGAATGTTCTGGTACTACTAATGTAAAGGAATGTCAAAGCAGAAAGAAACAAGTTCAGAATGAAAATAAATAGGCACAAAATATTCTAAAAGAAAAGTGGGCAAAAGAAGAAAAATACATGACTGGTGAAGACGATATTGTACCAAAAAATGACCTATCCTCAGTCCATCCTCATGTAAAAACGTATGTTACCATTAGGCATTTCTGATAGAGCTAAATTTACAAACTATTTATTTGCATGCCACCATGGTTAAAGTATACCGTGCAAGGCAAAATGACAGAATCTAAATCAGCCACCGAGGCAACTACGGTGCACCACAGACCATAGACAACAGGGGTGAATGACACCTGCAGAGATGTGTATGGATGAATAGAGATGCAACTGTTGAGTAACTGATCACCCAGATGATCCAAGGGGCATTAACAGTGTCTCCACAATCTACGCAATAACCATTCAGTGAACATTACTGCATAAAGACCTCCACAAAAGGCTGATTGCAGTTCATCCGAGGTGAAGGCTAGAATTTTCACACCAGTACCACAACTGGAAGTCCACTGAGTGACTTTTAGAAATGAATAATGTTTATTTATGAATAATATGCCGATGTTGCAGTCAGCCATCTTCGATTTTCCACCAGTAAGATAATTGTCTATCTTCAGTTTCCCACCAATCTACACTTAGGTTAATTGGGCTAGGCCCACCATCTTGGATTGCGCCATTTGATGCATAGGGCATTTGGGTTGTTTTTTAATTTTTTCCCAATTTTTGAATTCCCACCATTTTATATGTAGGAAAATTAGCCTTTGTCAGAGGGGGATGGGGAAATCTGACAACAGGGTGAGGGGGGAATATCTGACAATAATGCAGCTGTGCCAGAACATAGGCAAACCCACTACTATAGTGGCTTTTGGGTAAAAAGCCATGATCCCACAAAATGTATTACAAGCATTCTAACAAACAATCTTTTACATTTGATGAAGTTAATCTTTCAAAATGTGGGCAGAAAAGTGGTTTAGATTTGGATTTACTGCATACTATTGAATGCACTGTAAGCAAACAAATAAATTTTCACTTACATTCCAGTAAATACTTTTATTATCTCAGTTTTGGTCTAGTAGTGTTCTGCAAGCACTTCACAATAACACCCTAATCAATGTCGTAGCTAAATGTATTTCCGAACTACACGAATTTATAACTTTACACAAACCAAATTTGTAACAGTCACGTGCATGCACCTACACTGGTATGATGGCATCACAGGCAAAACATATACTGCACAACAAACATGTTGTGGGCTCGATCAGTTCATGCATTATTAGTAGGGTAGTTATTAGCAATTCTAATCTTATGCTATTTTGTCACAGAAGAAAGTTCAACTAATGAGTGAATAAACATTTTCACATAAATAAAAGATTTAATTTAATTGTTGGAGTCCATACTCACTCTCTGCTCCCACTGTTTCTATTACTTGTTTCACATCCTGTTAACATTTTTGACAGAACTGTAGAAGCCTAACCAATGACAAATTGTTCAACAGTCCAGTTTTCACATTTTGTTACATATATACAATTATATTTTATGTAACAAATATTATGTATAGCGCAATCATGTCGACATAGAATTACCAACCAAAAATTGACAGAGGCAGGCCAGTGCTTCATAAAAGCTCGACATTTGTTAAGAAAACCCAACAATTTATTTTAGAATCAATTAATTGTTTATGTTCTACACAGTGGGGTAACAAACGTGCTCTAATCTCAATATGAGCAGAAAATAATAAATTGAAAATCTGCTGTATTTTTAAAATTGATACTTAAATGTTACAGATATAATTCTATCACCTTGAAGTAATTTTCAGTAGTCTATCCTTTGAAAGTGTATTTTTCAGTAGAATGTACTGCTGAGGGAGGAGCTAAATTATTGTCTTGGAGAATGTAGCTACAAAATTCCTCAGAAGAAATATCCTTGAAATTTACCCAACCAGTAAAATTCTTTTGACTTATGGATATTTGAGGTACACTACTTTTTACAAAGCACACATGCAAAAATATAGAGACTGAAACACTCTATTAGTTCCTAAATGCACAAATACTGAAACACAATACATTACAGAATTCACATATTTAAGTGCCCAAAGACAATAGTAATAAGAGATGGTAATAATATGATAATAAATTTTTATGCAATAGGTCGGCTTTTCGTGTTCGATTGTGGTGCTATTGTCACCCGCAACACTATCCTGCTCTGTTTTTGTGAATTGTAGAGCGTGGCGCTGCAATTTACATACAAATCACTACAGTATATGTCACTATAACCCGGTCCACCCCTGGTAGATGGGTGGTCAGAGAGACAGGCTGTCAATCCTAAGGGCCTGGGTTCGATTCCCGGCTGGGTTGGAGAATTTCTCCAGGACTGGGTGTTGTGTTGTCCTAATCATTATCATTTCATCCCCATCGACGCGCAAGTCGCCAAGGGTAGCGTCAAATCGAAAGACTTGCAGCAGGCGAGCGGTCTACTGGACAGGAGGCCCTCGTCACACGCCATTATTATACTATAACCTGGAGTCCCTTTGATATGATGAAAGCGGCACTTCATCTGTCTACTTCTTCGTGAAAATGTGACCAGTTGAGGCGAGGAAGGCACTCAAGAAGGTACTGAAACAGTTGGAGGGCTTGAGTTAGTATTTGATACCCCATCGATGAAAGTTGGCTTTAAGCGCTCAATGGAACAGTATGCTTGTACCGATTCATGTCAAGGACAAATGTTTTGTCAGAGTGACTCAAAACTTTAAAAGGGCTTTTGTATTAAGGAGGGAGTGGAGGTTTAATCGCCCCCTCACGAACCCAGACAAGGAGCAGGACTGCAAATCTTTGTGACAAAAGATGGGTTTGGAACCATGACATACAGGTTGCCGAGGCACAAGTACATTCGTATACAACCCCTAGAAGAATTCAAAATTGCCATGATGCATGTCAGCGATGGAGGAAAGAGTGAAACAAAAATCACTTTGAACCCTCAGAGATTCATTGGGTGGGGGATCAGCTGATATATTGTTTTAAAACAGTGCACAGGCCAAACAATACTATGGGGAGGGCATCCAACCACGGGACAGACTGACAAGTCAGAGCCGCTTTTAAGGTGCAGTGTAGGCGTTCTACGATCCCATTATTCACAGTATGATAGCTGGTAGAGTGGATGTGATCACACTCACACATATACAATACTTCTGCAAATAACTGCCGCTCAAACTGTTTGCCCCTGTCTGTAGTAATAGTGTGGGGGATGCCAAAATTTGCAAAGCACGTAGTTATCAAAGCCCATGCAATGGAAGCAGCAGAACTGAACAATGAAATCCGCTTGGTGGCATTAGTGAGGAGAGTTGTGCTTAGCTATTTGTTGGAACAGGGATGTTAGAGGCTTATGGTCTGTAAGTATGTGAAAACATGTCCAAGCCATGGTCTGAAATGCTGATGACCAAAAAAATTGCGAGCAGCTCTCAGTCAAGGGCACTCCAGCGCTGTTATTGCTGGGAGGTGTTTTTGGAAAAAATGCCAAAAGCAGATTGGCTAGCATCAACCATCAAACCAGTGGTGCGCCTTGTATAGGATGCACCAATAAGGAGGCCAATTTCATAGAAAAAAATTCCTTCAGATTTCCATGGTACATGTCGGTGTCCAAAGGTGTGTTTGCCAGACAGCAAAAGGGCGAGTGGTGCTTGGAATGAGGCCAGATGTGATATATGACACCTGTAATAACTGAGCATCCCTATGAAATGGCACAGGCCTCTAAATGTTTGAGGCAGAAGGAGTTGCTGAATGTCGTATACCATACAGGGTAGAGTTGTAAATCCAGCCTTTGAGACGTTATAGCCCACGAACTGTTTACCTCTTGCTTGGCAAAACTGTATTTATCTACATTTAGCATTATGTCAAAACTTCGCAATCTGCCAAAAAACTTGCTCTCAATGATGGCAATGGTGTTGAAACTTTGGGGAAAAAACCACAATGTCATCCATGTAACAAAATGTAAATGGTAAATCGTGCAGGACTTCATGCATAAGACGTTGCCATGTTTGTGCTGCGTTGTGAAGGCTGAATAGCATCGTATTGTGTTCAAAGATTCTGAATGACATAATGATGACAGTTTTATATTTATCTCCCTTCGCCATCACTATCAGCTAAAAAGCTTTGGCACAGTCAGTAACACTAAAGGCACAGCAGACCGCCTCATTAAAGTCCATGACATTCAGAACAGGATACCTATCTGGTACATTACGAGCATTGAGAGCACCATAGTCGCTACAGAAACGTCATTTTCTGTTTTTCTTCTTGACCATGTGCAAAATAGAAGCCCATTAGTGGTGAGATCTAGTCATTGTTCTGTCCAATGCCATTTCACAAATCTTAGTCTTAATTACTTGCAGCTTTAATCGTAGCAAGATGTCACAGTTTCGTAGCCACTGGATGCCCAGGAGTAGTGGGGGTGAAATGTTGCATAATGTGGCAGCGGGTTTTAGGAGTCTGCACTAGAGATGGGCAGTCTGCTCCTAAACTGATTCAAAGAGCCGAATCCTTCTAATGTGTGGGTGACGGGTGGTTCAGAAAAAATTAGTCATAGCTCATCTGATTTCAGAATGTCTCTGGTGGCTGCAATGAGCAGAATGAAAATTTTCTAGTAGGCTGCTGCAACGGCGCCCCACGCCACATTCTTAAGAAAACGTTTCCAAAGCTACTAAAAATGTGTTATAGACTATGTTCACATGTGGATTTACATACCTTGTTAGTACGTGAAGCTTTTCTGAATTATGAAAACAACAAAAGACAAAGAAAGCTCATTTTTTCAGTTTATTGGCTGTCAGGCCGTACCCATTCTCCCATCTAAATCGTAATGCCAGTTATGACCTTATGAAAGAAAGCACAACACAACACCCAGTCCCTGAGTGAAAAAATATCTTCAACCGAGCCAAGAATCGATCCTGAGTCCCATCCGCCAAGTTGCCCACGCAGCTACCAAGGCTAACAAAACATTGGTTCTTTAGACTGGTGCTGGAACATAGAAAACACTTCCAGCTTCATGTTTCTGTATCTCACTTGAAAAGAAAACCTCAAATTTCAGAAGCCCGTAAGTGTTTACATACTTTTGAGTGGGTTCTTACTTCTTATCTATTCACACTCGGAATTTGTTGTTAACGATCATATAAACTGCAGTCTTCAGCCACCTTGCAGCAAGAGTGTATCGCAAGGCGACCCAGGCATCGTTCCCCTCACAATATCTCGGTGCTCCCACTACTCTCACCAATCAGACCATAATCCTTCTAGTAGTTAACTGCTCCCCAACACACTCAGGGATTGGATTACAAGGTAGCTCACTTACTCACTGCTCCCCACCACTCCTAAGGATCGAACTGCAAAGCAGCTCGCTACTCCCCACCACTCTCACGGATGAGATCGCATTGAGCAGATCACACAGCAACTTGAGGTGTCACTTTGTTCTCGGCGATCTTGGCACAGTGATACAGCTTGCAACTCGCTGTCCTCACTGGATACCTTTCCATCCTAGTTCAGCTTTTTATAAAAATAATGGTACGTGTAAAACATAATTATTTTAATATATGAGGCTTGGAACTTTAATAGTGGCAACTATTAATTTATAGCTCGTACAAAATAGATACGTATTTCAAAGTTTTACTGACCTTCAAAGTAGTCACCAGCATCATGTATAACCCGTTGCCAGCGATGTGGAAGTCGTAGGATACTCTTAGCAGTGTCAGTTGTGTTGACAGTTCGAGCTGCGCGGTCTATTGCCCGACGAATTTGTAGCAGTTCTGAAGTGAATGCCATAAAGTGTTTCCTTCAGTTTAGAAATCGAGTTGGTTTTGCGAGGGTTTAAGTCAGGGGAGCGCAGTAGGTGGTATAGCACTAAGCAGCCCCATCAGTCCAACAAATCAGTAACAGCTTGCACTGTTCGTGCTTGAGCATTGTCCTGCAAAATGATGGTCAGGTCCTGCAGAAAGTGTCACCACTTCTGTCTCTAAGCTGGTCGTAGGTTGTGTTCCAAAAATGAACACACGCAACTGGCACTGCTAAGAGTATCCTAAGACTTCCACGTCACTGGCAACGGGTTATACACAATGCTGGTGAATACTTTGAAAGTCAGTAAAACTTTGAAACACCTATCTATTTTGTATGAGCTGTAAATAAATAGTTGCCACTATTAAAATTCCAACCCTCGTATATGATTGTACATGTATACAGATTGCCAAAACATTCAGGGATGTGACAGGAATATATTATTTTGAAGCAAAAAACTAAACATGGACATATGCCCTGTTCCAAAATGTTTGTGAGATGGAACACATTTAAAGTTACTTTTGTACGTTCTTTTTGAATAACTCGAAATCCGGTGCCTTTGGCGAAAACGTGTGACAGTACAAAATTAAACGACATTAAATTTCCTATAAAAAGGTCCTATTCACTTTTTCTCTAGGACTTATAGTTTGTATGAAGAGAGCGAGAAAATAATGAAAATCTCACATGAAACGCATGTGCTGAGATGTAGGTAGGTTTTGTAAGCCAATTTGAGGTAGTGTTCCCGACTTGATAGGCCACATGTCCTATATCAAATTATTCATGTCAACTTCATCTACACAGCTGTGATACGTTGTAAACAATGACAATGTACTGAATAATAAAAAAGATAAATAACAATGTACATTATATGCGTTCTATCTCGGAAACCATTCAGAATAGTGCATATGTCCACATGAAGCTTTTTGCTTTCAAATGATCGTTCCTGTCATCCCTGAATATTGACCACTCGTTCTAGCACAAATGTATGTTACGTTCAATTTTTTAATTATTTGTTTAACGTGGACAGATTAATGCCTTCAGGACCCCTCTTACATTATATGTAATTTCAAAAGTTAATAAAATGACAGCTACTTAAAAAATCATAATGTTTTTAATATTATATCTGTCCTTCTTCTCGATGCATGTACTAGGCATTTGGCAGTTACGCCATCTTTGTTGAAATTATTGATTTTCCTTGGTCTTTCTAAATATCTTCTGCCCTCTGGGTAATAATATATCAACAATGTACCCAGCTACTCTTCTTAGGAATCAGATATCTAGTGCTTGTATTCTGATGGGAACGAGTGTTTGTATGTGTTGTCCAGGCATGAGCTTCAAGGTCTAGGGAGCAGTAGTTATTGTGAACAGTAGTGGGTCAACAATAAGGTTTATCATTGGGACTGTGCAGTAAATACTGATCTCAAGGATTTTCGACGACGTTGCCACCTCAAAACAGAATTTTTCGAGACTAACGTCGTTTACCTCCATGATGGCTACCGCTAAAGTCATGTACTGTTCTAGTTCCTTGGTTGGGACAAAGAGATCAGTTGCAGCTTCTACTTTGCCTATACTTCTCTAGATCACACTAACTTTTCCATAGAGCATCTGGTCTTTATGTTTTACATTAGTGTATTGGTCTGCCTTAGTTATCGTTTCTCTAAGATTGATTGACTCTGTTTGCCTTTTGCTTGTAATCAGTTTTATTTTCAATGGTAGGAGCTTGTTTGTAAGTCTGATGTGCGGTTTCTCTGAGATTCATAAACTGTTTTAGCTTGTGGCGTCTCTGACAGAGAGTGCCCTACCTTTCACATCTTCCTTCTTTGAACTAGTTTGTTCTTGCGTGAACTTCTGGCGCACAGATGTGTAACAGCCATTCTTTGTTATATGTACGAGTGACCAATAAATGTGTATTCAATATTAAGTGTGTTATCTCTCAACTAATCTTCCGTGATAAACACAGTGGTGACCCCGACACCGTCGATGTCTCATCCAGTGTTATTTGTGCTTGTTTGTCGTTTATGCCACAATGGATCTACCTGTGACTTTCGGTGCAAGTGTAACAGGCCCCATCAACTCTGCCACTTGTAACCATAAGTGGACAAGTGTACCTCCTGCGACCTTGGTTAAAAGCGAACAGTTATTTACGCCTGGTCATGATGGAAGCCATCTAACCTTACCCATTTCAACATGGCCGCCGCCTAGCGTGGTGGCACAACAACAGCCACAAAATGGACACTGCCTGCCGCATAACCATAACATGGGGGACCCTCCAGTTAAAGACATTGTGGTTTATTCTTTATGTTCGTCACTACCTTCGGGATGGCTTACTAGAGGTGGCAAAAAATAACATAACTGATAGAAATAACCGGTTACCGAGAAGTAACGGTTACTGCGATAACCGTTCCTCTGATTCTGGCAGTTATTTCAATAACTGTTTAGTGTCAACAGTGCCTCGCGCCATCTGTTGACCGAAGATCGTACTGCGCATTTGGAAGGCGTTCTATAGACCATGGGAATAACTGTGAGACTGCGCGCCATCTGTTGATATGAACTGTGTACTATTTCGTGGGCCTTCGTTACTTTTAGCATAAACAATTAAATAAAGTTAATGTCCAAGCCATGGCTGATAGGAGCTGCAGTACAGGCATTAACAAGTACGGTCGTTCCCTTAAGCAACCGCCTTACGTGTTAATTTAGCTTGGACGGGTAGTACAAGGAAAGTTACTTAGGAATTCGAGCGACTATGGAAATAACTGTCAGAGACCGGTATTCTCCTCTGGCAGTTATCGTTATTGGCTCGTAGTTCTAGTTCTCTGGTAGTTATCGGGCTACCACCACAGATAACCTGGAAGCTGGTAACGGAATAACTGTGTGTGTAGACGTTCCTGACTCGGTGACTCCAGTTAAAGGTCGTAGTTCCAGGTGATATTTCCAGAGAGGATAGTAACTGGAGCGAACAAATATTTTCGTACTGCTACGGAAATAGCCGCTGGCCATCGCGAATGACAAATAACATGTCAGAAAGTATAACATAATACAGTGGAATATAATTATTATTATCCTCATCATTTGTCAGGAGATTGTCAAAATATGTGAATATATCACAGTAACTGCTAATATTTACAGAATTGGTACACTGACAGAATAAAACACAGTTACATACTTTTAATAAATTTATCGTACACAGAATACCCGATCTTGACTGTTGCAACCAAGTGCTGTCAAAACTGAAATATAGCAGAATTTTTACCTAAGCTGGTCTATCAGTCTCTGTTACGATATTCATCTACAGAGTAGAAGGAGGGGTCAATGGAAGCTTCTGATTCCACCCGTCTGCTTCGACGTAAAGGTGTTGTGGTGTGTGAATGTCATTACGGCACGGTGTTTATGAGTTGGTTTTTGTGTGTCTGTGTGTGTGTGGGGGGGGGGGCTGTCGATCTAGGTTGCAGTGCCGGAATTTGCTGGTGGTAATTAATATTTTTTTTTTCTAGCTGTGATGTTTTGTGTATTTATGAAGTATTGAATGTGATTTAATTTATGTAGGGATGATTGATTTGTGGACTTTTGGGATTGTGGTTTTATTTTTCGCAGTTGTAGGTGTTGGTTTTTTGGCATCAGTAGCTGTGGTGGACCTATATAGGTCACCGGAAATGACCGATTCCCATTTTCATAGTTGTGTGTGTTGATGTTTTAGTATGGTCATCTGAGGTTGACCTATGTAGGTCAAGGGAAATGTCTGATTCCAATTTTCGTACTTTTAGTTGTGGGTATTGGTGTTTTGGTATGGTCACCTATAGTTGACCTATATTGTTCAAGGGAAGTGTCAGATTCCTGCAGATTTTTGTTGGTGTAGCAGAATGCTGTATTTTTTTTTCTTTTTGTTCTTCATTTTGTGTTTTGGGATCATGGTGTGTTTTTTTTTACTAGCTTGTCCTCACCCTAAAACCCCCAACTTCCCGCAGTTGTCCCATTGGTTTGATTGTATTTTTGGTGGGAAATGTTATTGTATTATTTATATGTATCTTCGTGTTTGTTGCCATGTGTATGTAGTGACGTCATAGACACACTTAAAATAGCCATTTCCGGCATATTGATGACGGGTGGAATCAGACACTTCTGTATCAAATAGTCTTTCAAACACACTGTAAACCGTGCCTTATCTGAAACCAAGTTTTTAATGGTTGCTGACTTGCTGGCAGTTTATTGAAAATGCATATTCCTGAATATTGGACCCCTTTTGGACCAAGGTAACTAATTTTAGGTCTTTATGTAGATTGCTGTTCCCATTTCTAGTACTGATATTATGTATTAAGCTATTGGTTGGAAATACTTGAAACAAATTTCATAAAGGAATAAATATACTAGGAAGCAGTGGTTAGAATACAAAGTTCCTTGAACAGGTTCCTACATGATGTTCTTGAATTGATACCACAAACGATTTTTATTACACGCTTTTACATGCGAAATACTTTTGCTGCGTTTGATAAGTTACCACAGAATATGCTCCCTTATGAAATAATAGAATGAAAAAATGTGTTATGCCCTTCCCAACTGAATTTATTATCGAGTTGTAGTCCCAGAAATGTAACACTGTCAAACCTTTTCGATCTGCATGTCTTCATATGTTATAAACATGCTGTCGCTGGAGAAATCGAGCAGTTTGCAAATCTGAAATAAAACTTGGATTAGCGTACTCACACTTTCCCCAATAGGACTAGCTTCTACAGCACAGGAGTAAACGAATCTGTCACATTA
The DNA here is from genome assembly GCF_023864345.2 of Schistocerca serialis cubense. Classification (NCBI taxonomy): domain Eukaryota; kingdom Metazoa; phylum Arthropoda; class Insecta; order Orthoptera; family Acrididae; genus Schistocerca; species Schistocerca serialis. The sequence goes on from NC_064640.1 coordinate 1,008,073,737, forward strand.
CGTATATTTTTTGTTGTATTATAAGGCTGTATACTTTATTCTATTATGTGAGCAGCACAAGAAATTAAGCTTCGAATTTAACCTACAGTACTCAGTTTACATATTACTTCATACTTAAAAGCGCACGTTGTTAACATTTTACTTAAACAGTGCTTTGGCGAAGTTCCGCGTACTTTCTGTCGCAGCTGCGAAGATAATATTTCTAATAGCGACCGATAACCTACAAACATATAATATGAAACACTAATAATCGTTCTAACATCAACTAAAATGTACCCGGAGTTAATAAGCTAAGGTTATGACACGATTCATACGACATTCCTGCTATTTCACACTACTCGCAGTTATACTGATAACTAAACTGATGGATTCCAACTATGTCGTTATTTAACTGTCGGAGTTATCGGTATTCACTAGCGAAAAACAACTTGGCAGTTATTAATAACCGTTAACGATAACGGTTATCAAAGAATAACTGGAACTGTGATAACGGTTACTCCAGAATAACCGTTTGGCCCACCTCTATGGCTTACTGTGCCAGTAAATTTCCAGAACTGTGAATTGAACACATTTCTATCCACAGGGTAGCACATTCTCATTTACATAGTGTCATTGCACCCCCCTCCCCCACACACGCTATTTCGGCGTATCCCACTCCTCGTTGTAAGGTAACAGGGGATAATATGGAACTCTTTCAAGTATGTAAGGAAACAGTGGATAATATGGAACTCTTTCAAGTATGTAAGGTAACAGGGGATAATATGGCACTCTTTCAAGTAATTTAAAATTTAAAGCACAGCAGCAGAGATAATATGCTGGGAAAAATAGACCAGAAAATACTTGTTTTGTGTTTTGATGGACGTTGTAGTTCCGTTGGATAGTGTTTTGGTTTTCTTTTAATTGCAACGAATTATATAAGTGTGGTGATAATTTGTAAAATTATATAATGTATTTAGATTTAAGTATTTAAATATTATAAAATATTGTAAACGAATTGTGGCCATGTTTAGCGATTATTTTGACTACTGCGGTGTCATGTGACCCGACTCAGGACTGTGGATATGAGCGGGAAAATCGTGGTCTTTTGTCGTTGGCCGTTGTGGTGGCGAGTTGGGAGCTGCAAAGGGCCGCGAGTGCAAGCATGGACGCCAGGGTATGCGAAGGAACAAAGTGAAAGTGTGTGGGTGTGAGACAAACAGTGTACGAATTGCACCGATTATTATTTGTGAACTTAAAAATGCATGGCCACAACGTTAAAGTGTTTCTTTTGAATAAATAAGTTTCAATCTGAACGTGTATAGTTCAATTCACTGCTCTTCAAAAGCCAGCCAATATCAGACTCAATAATAGGGGCGCAAATGCAACCGTTTACTACCAACCCTCTTTACAGATGAGCCACGTGAAAAATAGGTAGTAAACGAGCCCCAGTTCAATTGTAATTGGGGGCTCGTCCGGGATAGGACTTTCTTCCATATTCCATAGTATTTCGGAATCGAATGTCCGTCTGATGTTAGGCTTTTGAACAGTCAGTGTGGGGGCTCTGAGCTAAATCGGTGCATTAGCAGTACCGGAGTGTTTGTGCTGGACAAGATACGCGCTGCCCCGTGGTTACGCCGATATAAGGCCATCACGATTGTGAAGCAGTCAGTTACATAGTCTGATGAGTCGACCACGTGTTGCCGCGGGTAAAACCGCCGTGCTTGCCGTGTCCACGTGTTGCCGCGGGTAAAACAGTCGTCCGTGCCGCGATACGTGCTGCCGCGAGAAGAAACCGTCGTCCGTGCCACGTCCATGTGTTGCTACGGGTAAAGCAGTCGAAGCTGTATCCACGTGCTGCCGACGATCAACGCCGTCGTCCGTGCCACCGACCAACACGACTACATGCTGCCAGGGGCCTACGCAACGTGTTCTCGTTCCTGATTGAGTTTGCTGTGTGTCCACGCCGCCGATTACGATTCATTGCATAGCTGTGCTGCGGAGCTCACTGCAGACGTCGCGTCACACGAGGATATAAAAGATAAGTACAGCCAGCAGCTACATTGCAAAATTGTGTCCTTTCATTAGCCATGGCCGATGAGACGCGTGAATCTCGAAGTGAAGGCGAATCAGTGGATGTTAGGAGTACCTGTAGTAGCCCTAGCATGCCAAAATAAATAGGCTGGATACCAGGAAGTGACCTCAGCACATTTTTTGTAAAACTTACTAGTAAATTAGGAGAAATAGACTCGAAAATAGGGAATATAAAAACTGCAATAGTTGGAGAAATGGATTCGAAAATAGGGGATATGGAATTAAGGCTTAGTGATAAAATAAAGACAGTGAGTGAAAAATTTGATCAGCTAGGTCTCAAATTCACTCAAATTACAGATAAAGTTGAAAACACAGTTAAAATTGTTGAGGGAATTATCGAGAGAGCTGATGAGGTTGAAAGAGGCCTAGTAGCCAAGGTGGACACTGTGCAAAGTAATCTTGTGGGGCAGATTCAGGTACAGGAACAGAAATGCACATTATTTCAAAGACAAACAGAGGCAGACATTGAATCCATTAAGATAGGAGTGCTGGATTGCCATAAGGGAATTACTGACAATATGAAGGAATTAGAAGGGGAAATAAGTGTCTTGAGGGAAACAGTTAATACTGTGGCAGCAGGGAATGGAAATTTATTGTTGGGATATCATCTGGGGCATGGATTTCAGTCAAAACCTTTTAATGGGGAGAATAAATACCATGCAGTTGACTTTCTAGCTGCGTGTAAGGATAACTTTGTGACAGGGATGAGTGAGCAGGCAAAAATTAAATATGTTAAGAGGCAGTTGGAAGGGGGAGCTCAAACATGGGCAAACCAAAATGATGATAAATTTTGTGATTTTAAAACATTCGAAAACCTGTTCTTGAACAAATACTGGGGCCAAGCAAAACAATTAAGATTGCAAAACGATTTTTTGAATGGATCCAGTTACAAGAGTGGAAAGGAAAGTATGAGAGAGTTCTGTGTTAGAGAACTGAATAAATTAAATCATCTGGATAGGCCACTGGGCGTATTAACAGAAAAATATACACTAAAGAGAAGATTACCAGAGCATTTGCAATGGGATTTGATTCAGTGCAACAGATTCAGTGGAAGAATTTCTTAATTTTGTGGATAATATGGACAGGGCATTGTGTTACAGATCTAAATACATGGAACATAGGGAGAGTGGAAGGTATCATGAAAGGGGAAACAGTATTAATTATGAATACAGTAATAACCATAACAGGTGGAGAGAAGATAGAAGTGATCAGAATAATTGGGATAGAGATTGGAGAAGCAAGCCACAAAGGTATAACAGAAATTTTGGAGGGAGAAGAGGCAATTTTGATCAGATGAGGAGTGATAGAGAAGGTATGAGAGTAGGAATGCCGGATGCAAATGGACAGGGTAGGCAATCAAAAAACTAATTGATGCCTCACTTAAGGTCCGCAGGGGGGCTGGTAATTATGTGAACAGGGCCAGACAAGGACATGATGGGATGAGTAATAAAGTCAGCAAGGAAAATAGGGAAATTGGGATATGTCATATGGATGCTGTCTTAGGAAATGAAAATCTATGGGGGGGTTTTAACAATTATAGAAATACAGATAAAAGGTATAAGAGGAAAAAAGGGAACAAGGCTAATATCCGCAATGAACAATGTGAGTTTTACATTGATGACATGTTTAAAAGGGAAGAGAAATTACAAGCAGAGGAGGACAATATTGGTTTGTGTGCAGCAAAATTCATTGAAACATCAGAGACAGAGGTAGTTTCATCAAAAGGGGGAACAGAAGTGGATATGGAATTAAGGGGCAATGTTCACAGTAATAATGGGTGTGATGAATGGGTAGAGATGTCTATTGGAAATAGTATGGAGAATTGTGGAAAAGGTGAGGAGAGGGTTATTCAGTGTGATGTAAAGGCTAATATGAGTGGTGTATTTGACAATGTGGAAAATGCTAGTAAATTACCTACTGATAAGGTTACTGTGCTTGTGGGTGCAGGTGTTGACTGTGGTAGTGATAATGACTTCAGTGTGGATATGGAAATGCGTAATGATATGGAGAATGTTGCTGTAGGTTGCCCAGAAGATAAAATTGAAACCTACGTTTTCTTAACTGATGATGCAAGCCTCAAAGATGTTAATTGTGGATGGTTAGGAAAGGAGGAGGCTGATTATGATTTGAGTGATTGGGTATCCTATGCAAAATTATATAAAGCTTTGGTGCCTGAAAAATGGGGTAAAATAAAATTTAAAATTGCCAGAAAATTGGAAGAATTAAGTGAAGAAGAGAATGTTGAGTTTGCTATTAAGGATCTGTTTGAAGGGGATACTGATGTATGTTTTGGAGAAAGACCTAAAGATATTTGCATTATGCAAGAGGAAAGCAGGAGTGAAGTAGAAAGAGATTTATTACAGGAATCAGGGCTGAACAGAGTAGAAATAGAGGTGATACAGCCAATAATTGATATAAGGGTGGGAGGAGTTGCAGATATAGCATTATTAGACCCTGGCTCAAGTTTATCTGCAGTCTCTGAATCTTTCTGGCAGCAAATTAAAGGTTTAGGATTAATAGAATTACCAGTTACAGGAGTCAAAATTAAGACAGCAACTGGGACATGTAGCAAGCCCATCAGCAGGGAAGTATTACTGGAATTTAATAATAATGAGTATTGTTTGGATATTAGTTGCTTTGTGGTGAAGGGTTTGGCATTGAATGTAATTTTGGGTATGGACTTCTTGTACAAGTATGACTGTAGCATTTTTGTAAAGGACTGAGTGGTAGAATTTGATGCTGGTGGAAATAGACGAAGAATAAAATTTAAAGGGGAATTAAAAGGAGGTGAGACAATTACTCATTTACAAAGGATAGAAGCCTGGTTGAGTCATACGGGAACTGAAACCTACTGTACATATAGTCTACTTCTGTATAAATGTGTGGAGAATATAGGAGGGAGGAAATCTGCAAATAGTTTGTTAAAGAAAAATAGTTGAGGTTTTATTAAAATTTCTAATGTATCTGTGGCACCTGGAGTTGATACTGGTGCATGGGGGTAGGATTGTTGCTGGGTCAGTCATGTAGGGCAATCACTAAATATGCAAATTGTAGAGGCATATGGGAAATAATTAACTTGCTTATTATAAGATGTTCATGAGGAAAGTGAGGGAAAGAACACTAATGGCTAAGTGGATGCTAGTAAAAGTTTATGACCTTGGTGAGTTTGTTTGCCATTTATGATTGAATCTAGGTAGCCATGGAAATGTCATAAAAGAATGGGTTTCAAGATATTGCCAAATATTATGTGAAAATTTATATAGGAATTCATAAAAAAATTGAGTGTATTTATGTACAGTGATATAACTGTATGGATGCTTAACAAAAAAAAAAAAGAATCTGCATCTGGGAATAAATTCTCTTGGTGCGGGGGGTAGAAGTGTCGGAGGTCCTGATCTGGGAACATTTGAAGGGTGAAATAGAATATATTCAACTATGCCATGTTTGTGTTTGATTTGTGTGCATGTTTGTCATGTGTACAAACCTCAATAAGAACTGATCAGTGAAAACAGGATGTTCCAGGGAGGATTTGGATAGCCTGATTCCTGGGAAATGTGGGTCTGCATGTCTAGGCAAGATTCATGAGGATTTGGTTAAATTTTGATAGGATGGCTTGGCTAACGAGAGGAAGCACAGTGCTGCTGGCTGACAAGTTTGGAAAGACTGTATTCCAATGCATAAACCTGTGAACACACGGATCTGGTTACAACAACTTCGTTCAACTTACAGAAACAACTGTATAAAAAGTGGAAGTGTTAATGTGCAGTGAGCGTGCAACCTACATATAGACTAACATGGGCATTTGTTTTGCCTGCCCAATCAGACTCAATAGGAGACTATCTAATTGTATATTTGAGTTGGATACATTGTTGGATTATGTATGTATGTTTTCTGATGACAGTACTTACACTGATTAACTCATCACTAAAACACTGTTCTACTTGTTTTGGTGCCATTACAGTTATAATTACAATGTTTAATATATAAAGTAATATGGGTTCACTCCATTTGGTGCTACTTCATGTTGCCGTTACTAAGGTAATGTCTCCATGAACTGGGGGTATGTAAGGTAACAGGGGATAATATGGCAGTCTTTCAAGTAATTTAAAATTTAAAGCACAGCAGCAGAGATAATATGCTGGGAAAAATAGACCAGAAAATACTTGTTTTGTGTTTTGATGGACGTTGTAGTTCCGTTGGATAGTGTTTTGGTTTTCTTTTAATTGCAACGAATTATATAAGTGTAGTGATAATTTGTAAAATTATATAATGTATTTAGATTTAAGTATTTAAATATTATAAAATATTGTAAACGAATTGTGGCCATGTTTAGCGATTATTTTGACTACTGTGGTGTCATGTGACCCGACTCAGGACTGTGGATATGAGCGGGAAAATCGTGGTCTTTTGTCGTTGGCCGTTGTGGTGGCGAGTTGGGAGCGGCAAAGTGCCGCGAGTGCAAGCATGGACGCCAGGGTATGCGAAGGAACAAAGTTAAAGTGTGTGGGTGTGAGACAAACAGTGTACGAATTGCACCGATTATTATTTGTGAACTTAAAAATGCATGGCCACAACGTTAAAGTGTTTCTTTTGAATAAATAAGTTTCAATCTGAACGTGTATAGTTCAATTCACTGCTCTTCAAAAGCCAGCCAATATCAGACTCAATAATAGGGGCGCAAATGCAACCGTTTACTACCAACCACCTTTACAGATGAGCCACGTGAAAAATAGGTAGTAAACGAGCCCGAGTTCAGTTGCATCGTCAGGCTTGCCAACTGGACACACCTCGCTGGCTTATATGCACGCCGTCTCCTCCACCCACTCTCTATCATGTGCTGTTTGCGGCCACCGCCCCACCCAGACCTCAGACGATGTACCACTCCCCACTGTCGCACTTTCAGTGTCGGAGACATCCTGCTCTGCCTGTACTGATCTCCATCTGCTGCAGCTGCCTCAACATGTATCACCAGGCAGGTTCCCTAAGCCACCTGCATTGCAAAAAGAAAACCCAAAAACTTGGTTCACCTTAGTGGACCATCTCCTGGACATCCTCGGTATTTCCGACGACGGTGCCCATTTTGTCTGCCTGGTGAGCCATCTCCATGGATATACGGACCTCATCAGCAACTTGCTCCTGCCACTGCCTAACGCACACAAATATTGGACGGCCAAATCACTGCTTATCGAGCTCCTTTCCCGCCCTCTGGTGAAGGCGATCCATCACATTATTCATGAGGATCATCTCGATGACTGCACACCTTCGCAACTTTGGCAGCATCTTCATGCTCTAATCTATGATCAGTCATTGACTGACGCCGCTCTTTGGACGTTGTGGGTGGTCAAAATGCCTTTGGACCTGGAGCTTCATCTACTCTCTCACGTTGCTGATCTGCTGGAGGTTCAGTTACGCATGGTGAATCAGGCTTACGCCATCATTTGTCACCATCACCGCCTGTCACGACTGACATCTCCACCATCCTCAGTTGGCTAACCTGCGCCTCTGGTTCTGTCCCCTGTTGGCAGAGGCCTCAGCTGCCCACCAAGAATTGCCACCTAGTGACCTACAGGACGTACTGCCAGCGGACTCCAAACAGCCACCGACCTCGCCCGAGCAATGGTCCGATCGGCTACCAGCCCCACCACAGTCAGCTGGCACCCCCTCCTGCACCGTGAAGTCCCACAACCAGCCTACCCGCTGTGCTGGTTCCACACTATTTATGGCGACGCCACCCATAACTGCTGCACTCTCTGCACCTACCCGAATGAGACTGACTGACATGTTTAGGCGCCACGTCCCTCCACGTACCATCATGGTGTCTGTCTTCCAACGCTGCTCCACTCGCTTCAGCGACGCGACACCTTTATGGCACAGATATCTCGATCGGCATCTGCTTTCGCGTTGACACTGGCGCTGACATTAGCGTCATACAGTCCAAGCATGCTGTCGACGCGCTATCCCCCTCTACTCTCACCTTGATCGCCGCCAACAGTTCTCCCATTGCAGTCCACAGCTCCATCAAGATGTTGCTTCACCTCTCACCGGTTCACACCTTCTCTTCGACCTTCCAAGCTGCTGACATGGATGAACCGGTGACTGGTGGGATTTTCTACATCATTACGAACTCAGCAGACCTGCAGGCTGCCGCGCTCCACCATGCGTCTGGCTCTACAGTTCTGTGTACACCTGAGATCAACACCACTTTGCTCTCTGCCTCCTTGGCTACGCTTTCCGTGTGTGCTTCCCTGGTCAAGCACGTAACCACACGCCTCTCTGATCTGTTGTATGTGTGCTCCCAGATCGACGAATTCTACACCCAGCATGGTGACATATATGCCTGCATCACCTCTGCTCCGCTGAATTGTCACATGCACAGCATACCATACATTGCCTGTCTACAGCCCTGCAGCAAGGCGGCCCTGCACACGCCCCTACAGAGTCTTCTCGTCAACCTGCTCCAGTGTCGAGCACTCCATCACCTGCTGCTTTTTTCACATCGCCGTGGATGAATTTCCAAGACTCACCTGCATGTGTCTCTTCTGATTCTTCGCGCTGCTTCACTCATGTATAGCGCCTTCTGTCGCCGACTGCAGCCGACGCCCCTCCTACATCGTCCCAGTTCCTCACGGTCAGTGAACCGACGTTGCCTGTGGATACCTTCTTGACCCCTCATGCCGACTTTCCTACGCGATTATCGGCCATCAGTAATGGCACTTTCCATAAGATTCGCACCACCAACTGCTCACCTGTTCGTTATAAGGCCAGGTGCCTTAATGCTTCCAAACTTCTATGCGTCAATGAGATCGTTCAGGATCTGTTGGCTTCAGACGTCCTCCACATATCCGATAGCAACTGGTCTTCCCCTACTCACCTTGTTCCCAAAAAGGACGGCACCTTACACGTGTGTGAGGACTATAGGTCGCTTGGTGCCCAACCCATTATCAATAACTACCACATTCCAGATATCCAAAATTTCACGCAGTTCCTTCATGGTTGTATCTTTTTCCCCATATTAGATTGTTCCAAAGCATGTCATCAGATTCCTATGCATCCACCGGATATTCCGAACATGGCCATCATCACACCCTTTCGCCTATTTGAATAGTGTAACATGCCTTATGGATTGAAAAATGCTGTGCAGGCATGGCAGCAGTTCATTGATTCCATTTTGCTCCCTCTTCCTTTTGTCTATGCTTACTTAGATGACATCTTTTCTTCCTCCACTGAGGAGCATCAAGTTCACCTCGATGCAGTCCGTTCGACTCTCGCTGCACAATGGCGTGCTGATCAACCATGATAAATCTCATCTGTGCTCCATGTTCATTACCTTCCTCGGCCATTTCATCCCTGTCGATGGCCTCTGACGAGTTCTCGTGTCGAAATCATACTTAAACTTCCTCTCCCAGAGAATTATGCTCAGCTCTGTAATTTTCTGCGTATGGCAAACTTTTACCGCTGCCATACTCCCTACACTGCCTCCATCCAAATGACCCTCACTGATGCTCTCTCTGGCAAAAACACCACTGTAAAATGGAAGTTCGAGTGGACCTAACCAATGCTCGACACTTTTGGTAACCTTAAAACTACCCTCGCCAAAGATGTCACACTTTCCCACCTTGACCCTGAGGCCCGTGTCTCGATCGCGACTGATGCCAGTGACTCAGCTGTGGACGACGTTTTACAGCAGCACACCGCCGACTCCATCCAACTCCTACATCTACATCTACATCTACATCTACATTTATGCTCCGCAAGCCACCCAACGGTGTGTGGCTGTCATTACCTCCCTTTCCTGTTCCAGTCGCGTATGGTTCGCGGGAAGAACGACTGTCTGAAAGCCTCCGTGCGCGCTCTAATCTCTCTAATTTTACATTCGTGATCTCCTCGGGAGGTATAAGTAGGGGGAAGCAATATATTCGATACCTCATCCAGAAACGCACCCTCTCGAAACCTGGCGAGCAAGCTACACTGCGATGCAGAGCGCCTCTCTTGCAGAGTCTGCCACTTGAGTTTATTAAACATCTCCGTAACGTTATCACGGTTACCAAATAACCCTGTGACGAAACGCGCCGCTCTTCTTTGGATCTTCTCTATCTCCTCCGTCAGACCGATGTGGTACGGATCCCACACTGATGAGCAATACTCAAGTATAGGTCGAACGAGTGTTTTGTAAGCCACCTCCTTTGTTGATGGACTACATTTTCTAAGCACTCTCCCAATGAATCTCAACCTGGTACCCACCTTACCAACAATTAACTTTATATGATCATTCCACTTCAAATCGTTCCGCACGCATACTCCCAGATATTTTACAGAAGTAACTGCTACCAGTGTTTGTTCCACTATCATATAATCATACAATAAAGGATCCTTCTTTCTATGTATTCTCAATACATTACATTTGTCTATGTTAAGGGTCAGTTGCCACTCCCTGCACCAAGTGCCTATCCGCTGCAGATCTTCCTGCATTTCGCTACAATTTTCTAATGCTGCAACTTCTCTGTATACTACAGCATCATCCGCGAAAAGCCGCATGGAACTTCCGACACTATCTACTAGGTCATTTATATATATTGTGAAAAGCAATGGTCCCATAACACTCCCCTGTGGCACGCCAGAGGTTACTTTAACGTCTGTAGACGTCTCTCCATTGATAACAACACGCTGTGTTCTGTTTGCTAAAAACTCTTCAATCCAGCCACACAGCTGGTCTGATATTCCATAGGCTCTTACTTTGTTTATCAGGCGACAGTGCGGAACTGTATCGAACGCCTTCCGGAAGTCAAGAAAAATAGCATCTACCTGGGAGCCTGTATCTAACATTTTCTGGGTCTCATGAACAAATAAAGCGAGTTGGGTCTCACACGATCGCTGTTTCCGGAATCCATGTTGATTCCTACATAGTAGATTCTGGGTTTCCAAAAACGACATGATACTCGAGCAAAAAACATGTTCTAAAATTCTACAACAGATCGACGTCAGAGATATAGGTCTATAGGTTTGCGCATCTGCTCGATGACCCTTCTTGAAGACTGGGACTATCTGTGCTCTTTTCCAATCATTTGGAACCCTCCGTTCCTCTAGAGACTTGCGGTACACGGCTGTTAGAAGGGGGGCAAGTTCTTTCGCGTACTCTGTGTAGAATCGAATTGGTATCCCGTCAGGTCCAGTGGACTTTCCTCTATTGAGTGATTCCAGTTGCTTTTCTATTCCTTGGACACTTATTTCGATGTCAGCCATTTTTTCGTTTGTGCGAGGATTTAGAGAAGGAACTGCAGTGCGGTCTTCCTCTGTGAAACAGCTTTGGAAAAAGGTGTTTAGTATTTCAGCTTTACGCGTGTCATCCTCTGTTTCAATGCCATCATCATCCCGTAGTGTATGGATATGCTGTTTCGAGCCACTTACTGATTTAACGTAAGACCAGAACTTCCTAGGATTATCTGTCAAGTCGGTACATAGAATTTTACTTTCGAATTCACTGAACGCTTCACGCATAGCCCTCCTTACACTAACTTTGACATCGTTTAGCTTCTGTTTGTCTGAGAGGTTTTGGCTGCGTTTAAACTTGGAGTGGAGCTCTCTTTGCTTTCGCAGTAGTTTCCTAACTTTGTTGTTGTACCACGGTGGGTTTTTCCCGTCCCTCACAGTTTTACTCGGCACGTACCTGTCTAAAACGCATTTTACGATTGCCTTGAACTTTTTCCATAAACACTCAACATTGTCAGTGTCGGAACAGAAATTTTCGTTTTGATCTGTTAGGTAGTCTGAAATCTGCCTTCTATTACTCTTGCTAAGCAGATAAACCTTCCTCCCTTTTTTTATATTCCTATTAACTTCCATATTCAGGGATGCTGCAACGGCCTTATGATCACTGATTCCCTGTTCTGTACATACAGAGTCGAAAAGTGACTAAGAGCTAGTGCAAGTGGTCGGAATTTGATCGTGAGCTACTCGCTGTGTACGAGGCGTTTAAACATTTTCATAGTGACCTCAAGGGGTGACCCTTCACGATCTATACTGATCACAAGCCACTTGTGGACACTATTTGTAATCTGGCTAAGTACCTTCTGCCCAGGCGTTTCCGCCATATGGACTACATCAGTCAGAACCCTTCTGACACATGCTATATCCACGGCGTGGAGAATGCTGTGGCAGACTACCTTTCCCACATCTGTGTGCAAACCACACCGCTGAATCTGGATTAACTCGCCTGACTACAAGCTGACGACGATGATATAAAGTGAATAAAATCAGACTATGGCTCATCGCTCTCTATCTACCCCATATACTTCCTGGTTCGGCGATCCCTGTCCCTTGTTACACCTCTACAGGCACACTTCTCTCCCTGGTCCCCACCGCCGTTCGATATAGGGTCTTTACCGCCTTGCATGGCTTATCTCACCCTGGGATGTGGGCCACGATGCAGTTGGTTATGGAGCACATCGTCTGGTCTGGTGTGAAGCATGACTGTCGCACTTGGAGCTGTGTGTGCGTTCTGTGCCAGTGCAGCAAGGTCGGCAGGCATGCTCAACCTCCTCTGGGCAAGTCTGACATTGCGAAGGGGCGTTTCCAGCACGTCCATATCGACGTCGTTGGTCCCCTTACCCTGTCCGAGGGCTACAGATGTATCTTATCGATCATCGACCATGTGAGCTGATGGGTCGAGTCAGTCCCCCTTACTGGCATCACAGCGAAGACTGTCGCCCGTTCCTTCGTCTCAGCGTGGGTTGCTCGCTTTGGCTGTCCCCTATTTCTCACCACCGACCAGGGACGACAATTTGAGTTCATCCTCTTCGCATGACTCCGCAAATTCTGAAGCGTCGCCCAGTTTCATACCATTTCATACCACAGCTTACCACCCACAGGCGAACGGCATCATCGAGCGGTGGCATCGCACACTCCAGGCCGCCCTAATGTGCCACAGAGCCCTATCATTGGAGGCCTGCCTGTGGGTCCTGCTGGTTATTTGCTCAGCTCATAAAGAAGATCTTAATGCCTTGCTCCTTGAGGTTCTGTACGGTGAGCCTCTCGTTCTCCCCAAGAAATTCGTCGAGGATTCACCTTCCACCACATCTGAGGATCTCCCCACACTCTTTGAGCGTGTCCACATGCATGTTGCGCCCCTCCGCATCCCCCTGCCGCGTCCCCACACGACCCCCACCCGTCTGTTCATCCACAAGGACCTAGCTACGTGAGACTTTGTTATGCTGCAGGACGACACTGTGCCGGCAGCCCTTCACCTTCCCTATTTGGGACCTCACTGTGTGCTACGTCGAGGTACCAACACGTTCGTCATTCACCTCCATGGACGGCCACAGACAGTCTCAGTTAATATACTTCAACTGGTGTGGTCCGTCAACGGCGACCTACCTCCTGACGAAGCCTTCCTGCCTTCAGCCGACTGCTGGCACCTCTCACGTGCAGCCATTGGAACCACTGGGCTGCAGCACCGCCGACACTGCCGACCTCAGTTCCCGCGCCGGCCGCGGCCTACAACTGCCGCGTTGTCACCAAGATTACGACTTCATCTCATTCATGAGGCTTCCCTCCGCCATGCTCTGCACTAACGGGGGGGGGGGGGGGGAGGCTTTGTGGAGTCTCTGGCGCAGAGTGCCCTATCTTTCGCATCTTCCTTCTTTGAACTAGTTTGTTCTTGTGTGAACAATGATACACTTAAAGCCTCTATGTTGTCAGTTACAGTTTATTCCTTGGATATTTTAGAGAGTAACTCATGGATATGCTCTTGTGAATTGATTTCAGGTAGAAATTCCTTTGCTTCTCGATTTCGTGGCAAATATGTATTGTGAGAGTATGACTATAGTCTGCATTTTGGGTAGGTGCAAGCTGAAATACCGTTACATTTGAAAAAGAAACTACACACTTGAATTTCACAGTGAAGAGGCAGATTATTTACGTGTTACTAGCATTATTTGTATGCTGCTAAGTCGAATCCGGGTTCCCGGGTTCGATTCCCAGCGGGGTCAGGGATTTTCTCTGCCTCGTGATGACTGGGTGTTGTGTGATGTCCTTAGGTTAGTTAGGTTTAAGTAGTTCTAAGTTCTAGGGGACTGATGACCATAGATGTTAAGTCCCATAGTGCTCAGAGCCATTTTGCTAAGTCGAATCGAATTTTGAAAGGTCAATTTTGAAACAGGCTATCCCACCTACTTTTGGAGGTCTGTAGAGGACACAGAGTAGGCAAATTTTGTTAAGGGATTTGATATTTGCGAACATATATTGGACTCGTTTGTCTTCATTACTACTGTATGTGAGTAGCATGTGTGGTACTAAGTGAAAGCGTTTGTATACTGCTACGGCAACTCCTCATCTGTTATACTATGTGATCAAAAGTATCCGGACACCTGGCTGAAAATAACTTACAAGTTCGTGACACTCTCCATCTATAATGCTGGAATTCAGTATGGTGTTAGCCCACCCTTGCATGCAGACGTATGACACAAGTGGCACCCAATCACCTCACCACATTCAAAGCCTTGATGATAGCTTCCACTCTTGCTGGCATATGTTCAGTCAGATGCTGGAAGGTTTCTTGGGTAATGGCAGCCTATTCTTCACGGAGTGCTGCACTGAGGAGAGGCATCAATGTTGGTCGGTGAGACCTGGTACGAAGTTGGCATTCCTGAACATCACAAAGGTGTTCTATAGGATTCAGGTCAGGACTCTGTGCAGGCCAGTCCATTACAGGGATGTTACTGTTGTGTAACCACTCCGCCATAGGCCGTGCATTATGTACAGGTGCTCAATCGTGTTGAAGGATGCAATAGCCATTACTGAATTGCTCTTCAGCAGTAGGAAGCATGAATGTGCGTAAAACATCAATGAAAGCGTATGCTGTGATAGTGCCATGCAAAACAACAAAGGGTGCAAGCTCTCTCCATAAAAATCACGACCACACACTAACACCACCGCCTCCGAATTTTACTGTTCGCACTACACACACACTGGCTGATGACGTTCACCGGCCATTCGCCATACCGGCACCCTACCATCGGATCGTCACACGTGTACCATCATTCCTCACTCCACAAAACGTTTTTCCACTGTTCAATCGTCCAATGTTTTCGCTCCTTACACTAAGTGAGACCTCGTTTGGCATTTACAGGCATGATGTGTGGCTTATGAGCAGCCACTCGACCATGAAATCCAAGTTTTCTCACCTCCTGCCTAACTGTCATAGTCCTTTCAATGGCTCCTGAGGCAGTTTGGAATTCTGATGTGATGGTCTGGATAGATGTCTGCCTATTCCACATTACGACTGTCTTCAACTGTCGGCAGTCTCTGTCAGCCAACAGACGAGGTTGGCCTGTACGCTTCTGTGCTGTACATGTCCCTTCACGTTTCCACTTCACAATCGCAGCGGAAACATTGAACCTAAGGATATTTAGGAGTGTAGAAATCTTGCATGCAGACGTATGACACAAGTGAAACCCAATCACCTCACCACATTCAAAGCCGTGAGTTCCGCAGAGCGCCCCATTCTGCTCTCTCACAATGTCTAACGACTACTGAGGTCGCTGATGTGGAGTACCTGTCGGTAGGTGGCAGCACAATGCACCTAATGTGAAAACGTATGTTTTTCGGGCTGTCCAGATACTTTTGATCACATAGTGTACATCTGTGGTGTTTTAGGACAATGGAGTCTATAGTTACGGAACTGGAGAGCACACTTGGCTTGAGCAAGGTGTCCACATTCGTCAGAAGAAAGACATATTCTGAAATATATAGCGGAGTTCATTGAAATGAGTTGAAATTAATGGCCAAATATGTTCTACAATGACAATACACAGCTAAAACCTGTGGCTGCATGAGTAGACGAAAGTAGTGGTACAAAGTATGTGCCACCCCACTCTCCATTATTGCCAAATTTATTCAAGTTGGCAGATCCAAGATGGCGGCGATAGATATGGCAATGGGGCAATGACGTCATGGTGTGAAGTTCAAATTTTGTTGGGAAGACAGGTCAGCTGGGCTACCTCCACTAACCTAACCACATCCCCTCCCACCTCCCCACCACACCTCTAGCAAATGGCGAGAAGGGGGAGTGTTATGGAACCATTGCTTTTCACAATATATATAAATGACTTAGTAGATAGTGTCGGAAGTTCCATGCGGCTTTTCGCGGATGATGCTGTAGTATACAGAGAAGTTGCTGCATTAGAAAATTGTAGCGAAATGCAGGAAGATCTGCAGCGGATAGGCACTTGGTGCAGGGAGTGGCAACTGACCCTTAACATAGACAAATATAATGTATTGCGAATACATAGAAAGAAGGATCCTTTATTGTATGATTATATGATAGCGGAACAAACACTGGTAGCAGTTACTTCTGTAAAATATCTGGGAGTATGCGTACGGAACAATTTGAAGTGGAATGATCATATAAAATTAATTGTTGGTAAGGCGGGTACCAGGTTGAGATTCATTGGGAGAGTGCTTAGAAAATGTAGTCCATCAACAAAGGAGGTGGCTTACAAAACACTCGTTCGACCTATACTTGAGTATTGCTCATCAGTGTGGGATCCGTACCAGGTCGGGTTGACGGAGGAGATAGAGAAGATCCAAAGAAGAGCGGCGCGTTTCGTCACCGGGTTATTTGGTAACCGTGATAGCGTTACGGAGATGTTTAATAAACTCAAGTGGCAGACTCTGCAAGAGAGGCGCTCTGCATCGCGGTGTAGCTTGCTCGCCAGGTTTCGAGAGGGTGCGTTTCTGGATGAGGTATCGAATATATTGCTTCCCCCTACTTATACATCCCGAGGAGATCACGAATGTAAAATTAGAGAGATTAGAGCGCGCACGGAGGCTTTCAGACAGTCGTTCTTCCCGCGAACCATACGCGACTGGAACAGGAAAGGGAGGTAATGACAGTGGCACATAAAGTGCCCTCCGCCACACACCGTTGGGTGGCTTGCGGAGTATCAATGTAGATGTAGATGTAGAAGTTCAAATTCCATCAGGACAATGCAACACACCATGGCTACCTCCATAAAACAAGAAAATGGCGGGAAAATAGGTCACTTGGGTTACCAAGCCTAACCTAAATCACATGATGGCCACCTCTTCCTAGGAATTGGTGGGAAAAGAACTCAGCCTGTGCTGGATAGGATGGACATAAGACTTTATGTAAACATTCTTTATTTAAACAATTTGAGGCAGAACGCCATCCAGTGTCTTCACCATGAGGTCTGAAGTCCAACTGACCTAGTACACAGTACTGCCACCAGAGGGCACTGTCTTTCCCCCCGTGACATAATCCAAGATGTCAGTCCAGGGAGGGGGAAAATGATGGGAAAAGGATTCAGCCTGTGCTGGATAGGATGGACATAAGATTTTCTGTAAACAGTCTTTATTTAAACAATTTGAGGCAGTACTGCCATTAGGTGTCCAAATGACCTAGTACACAGTACTGTTAGCAGAGATCGCTGTCATCCCTTTGTAAGTAGGCTGTTTATGTTTTCTCTATGTAAGTAGGCTGTTTATGTTTTCTCTATGTAAGTAGGCTGTTTATGTTTTCTTATTGGCAACGTTACGTAGCGCTCAATATGAAAATCTCTGGCTGTGCTGTGTGCAGTCTGTGGCTGCTTTGCATTGTTGTAATACTCGCCATTGTAGTTTTAGGCAGCTGGCTGTGAACAGCGTGTAGCGTTGCGCAGTTGGAGGTGAGCCGCCAGCAGTGGTGGATGTGGGGAGAGAGATGGCGGAGTTTTGAAATTTGTCATGAACTGCTATATTTATATATGATGATATCAAGGTAAATACATTGTTTGTTCTCTATTAATATCTTTCATTTGCTAACTATCCCTATCAGTAGTTAGTGCCTTCCATAGTTTGAGTCTTTTATCTAGCTGGCAGTAGTGGCGCTCGCTGTATTGCAGTAGCTTGAGCAGCGAAGATTTTTGTGAGGTAAGTGATTTGTGAAAGGTATAGTTTAATGTTAGTCAGGGCCATTCTTTTGTAGGGAATTTTAAAAGTCAGATTGCGTCGCGCTAACAAAATATTGTGTGTCAGTTTAAGCACAGTCATGTATAATTGTTCAAAGGGGACGTTTCATATGTCGACCCTTAGCCGAGGATACCTCACTGGAATCTTCTGATTTTTTCTTGTAGTTTGTGTAATTAGTGTAGCTATTGTTTATTGCTAGCGCATAATTGCAGAGAAAATCTCCTTTGTAGTTGCAATCTTTCATTGTTGTACAGTAAAACAGTTGTGGCATGCATGTAGATTTGCACCAAGTATTTCGCAGCTGCAATTAACTAGATATTATTTTCAGTGCTATGTGAATGTGTTCTCTTATTTTTGATCTTCAAATTGTGTTTTTCTGTGTTGTCGTGTGAAATATTGTGGCAATAATGGCGTGTGAAAAACGTAATACTAGGCTCCAAAGTAAATTGAGAAATGACAGTGAAGACGAAAGCAGTGTGTTAGCGCCACCGAGTAATGAATTAACTGATGTTCAAAGTAGTAATTTGGTAATTGTGCATAGGGAAATGGAGCGGGCTGCAAACAATGGTGTAGACATTGAAACAGGTAGTGAACAGGGAAGCATTATCGATCGATCGGTCGGCAACAGCTCGCCTCAGGGATCCGAAATGACAGGACACAATTTCGCAAATACTGTAGATTCAGGTTTTGGGTCATCACCGTTTTCTCAAATAAGTCAAGACACATTTTCTGCTTGTCAAAATGTGAATGTTGCCGGTGCAAATGCACTGCCGAAAAGCGTAGAGAAACAGATTCCAGACACTAATACATTATTATTGCAATTAATGCAACAAATGGAACAAAATCAGAGACAAATGGGACAAAATCTTAAAAAGTTAGACACAGTGGAACAAAATCTTAAAAAGTTAGACATAGTGGAACAAAATCTTAAAAAGTTAGACACAGTGGAACAAAATCTTAAAAAGTTAGACACAATGGAACAACACCAGAGACAAACACAGCAACAGTTAGACACAATGGAACAAAATCTTCAAAAGTTAGACACCACACTTGAACAAACACGTGAAGATTTAACTACTGAGTTGCATAACATTGAATCGAAATGTCAAAAAGTATGTAATGACGTAAAAACACAAATTTGTGAGCATTTTCAACCTATTTTTTCGCGGCATGAAAATGCATTACAGAATCACGAAGCAGCCATAAAAGAACTGCAAACCATTGTTCATGAAAATCATGAGACCTTGTGGGCTAAAATTGACTCAGTTGCATCTACCGATTCGGTTACGCAACTTGCAAAAACTCAGGAAAACTTAAAGGACACAGTAGATACTCTGAAACTTGGTTCAGAGAAACATACAGAGGAAATAATTTCACTATCGGAGAAAGTAGTCGAACTTTCAGATCAGGTCACTAACTTATCTACAAAGGTAGATGATGATCTGAATGACACAAGACCTGTAGCCTTCACTGACACAGAAGAGTATGAACAAATTAGAAAATTCAAACAGAATCAAAATCAAATCAATACACAGTACAAAAGAGAAATCCAGGAAGTACAAGATCAGCTGACACAGGTAATACAAGAATTACGTATTTCAGAGGATACTCGCGCCCCAATACGGGAAGAGGGACACAGAAATACGGAACAGCCACAAAATAATAACACAGGGCATTTCGGAAGTTATGAAAGAAATTGGCAATGTGCACCGAATTTTGATATGGAACGGCCGACACGACCTAACAATGACCGATATGCGACTCGCCGACATGATGATTTTGACTATAAGCTGTTCATGACTACACGTAAATTCAAAACATTTAAAAATTCTGGCAACGACATTCATCCACAAGCATGGCTCCATCAATTCTCGCATTGTTTTCCTCCCAACTGGTCGTTAGAACACAGATTAGAATTTATGTGTGGCTACTTGGAGAATGAACCAGCTGTAAGAATGCGATCGGTAATTCATGATTGCCACAGTGAAGGAGAGTTTTACCATGCCTTCCTCTCAGCATATTGGTCTCAAGCCACACAAGACCGAGTAAAACATAGCATCATGATGATGAAACACTTTGAACAATCTGAATTTTCCAGTCTTGTCAAATATTTTGAAGTCATGTTGCACAAGAATCAGTACCTGACAAACCCATACAGCCCCTCAGAACTCATCCGCATTTGCTTAATCAAATTGCCTGAACATTTACGACATATTATTTTGGCAGGACGTTGCAAAGACGACATTGAAGCTTCTCAGGGACTCCTACAAGAATTAGAAATTGACACGGATGCAAAAACAGGAAAACAATCACTACAGGTCACATCCGTCACAATTCCGTGACGACAGAAACAATAACTGGACACAACAAGTCTATTCTTACAACGCAAATCGTGACCAAAACAGACACCATCCATATGACAACCACTTGCAGAGTAGTTACAGAGAAAGATCGCATTTCCGTAGTAATGACTATCACAGAGACAATCAGAGAAACAGACAATATGGGAACCAAAACAATTATTATCAAGGGAGGCAGAATAACTTCAGACGCAATACTTCGGCGCACAGTTACGATTCAGGGAGAAACTCTCCACCACGTGACGGACAAGGAAGAAACTACGGAATCTACCGACATGACGACAGACGATATATTCGTAACGACAGACCTGAATTGCATCAGAACTGGCGGGATTCAAACAGAGCAGGGCACTTTCGACAACGTGAATTTGTAGAAGTTAGGTCTCCTAATCCCAATAACAACGCGCGCCAACAAAGAGACAGACAATGACTCAGGCCGCAGGCAGCTGCGTGCGCCGGCTGGCTCAGAGAAAAATAACATAGACGCTAACCTTGAGAAAAATTCCAGTATTCTTTACCGACGTATATCGCCTGACAATTGCATTCAAGTTCAAACTCTGAGTACTATGAAGAGTAAAGGATTGCACCACACTTCACACGTAAAACCGCTTATTGAGAGATAATCTGCTTTTTAACTTTGTCATTGCCATAAAACTTTTCACTTTACATTACTAGTATGCTTGTCAGACTTAGAATTTGTTAACATGCAACAATGTTTGAAGTTAAATATCCAGTCAAGAACCAAGAGAACTTATTGAAACAGAAATTACGAATCCATTGTTATTGTGAACAGACGGCACAGTGTTATTGTGTGTGTACATTCTTGCTTGTTAGTTGCACGATTACGTAACGACTATCAGGCTTACATACATAGAACATGTACTGGTACTGTTCATGAGATTTTAATGCAACATTTTGGTTTACTTGAAAATACATTCTGGGTTTAAAGTACTTTCTGTGAGATACCAGACGACACAGTGGTTAGTTTATGTGACAACTACACGGTTTTATCACGACGCTACTAATGAGTGACAATTTACAATGTTGCTTTTGCGGTGTATCTGTTTTATATCTGCACAGTTTTTCTGAATTCTTCTGGAAAGTAAAACAGGTTTTAGTAGTAACTTTTGTAGTATAGCTACAATGAGACAGGGTTTTCCGTAGCACAACAATACGTTACAGTACAGTACTTTCTTCATCACAACAATAAGCGTAATAACTACGATATCTATACACAAAGCATTTCACTTTTGTTTATCATGAGGTATGTACATTGACTTCTGCAGAACTTAGCTTTCGGAGGACGATAACTACGACACTTCCACAGAGATTATCTTACAGCAAGACGCACATTCAGCGCTACAGGACACGTATTTGAGTGATTGATTTTGTACTTAAAATATTTATTTTTAAAGATATTTGGAGTACAATGATACAAAGGTTTTCCGTGATACATTTCATTCCATTGCTGTAATCTGTAACACCTGAGGGTATAATTACATTAATCCTCAGGGGGGTACACGCTTACTTTGTGTACCATGTGTGTGGCAACCACAAGGAACCCTAGCTAATATGGTATTTGCTTATACAACTTTACACATCGGTACCATATTTCTCTAACACACAAATTACACAGCTATCTGATCATTTAACTGAGAGATAAACATTTTTTTATTACATCAGTGACAGATGTTTACGCAATTACACCGTTGTATAACTTCACACTTACGAAATTGTATTTTGTCTGTACTGTGTGAACTGTTCATATTTTTTTGGACCCATTGTGATATTATGAGAGCTTTGAATGATGTATTTGGAATGAGATCATGATTTTTAAAGTACGTTTGAGGCAGATGACACTTTTGACATGAGCAGAGAATTTTTTTTAGGTTTTGAAATTATTGCAGAAAGCTACGACGTTTTTGAGATTTGACTGAGGTGTTATGATATTATTACGACGACGAGTGTACTATGCTGTTGAGATATGTTTATGATCAATAAGATGATGCTACCATATATGAGGAATAAGAAGTATGTTGGAAACCAAGAATTGTACTTTAAGAGTTATGAAATGTGCGTAAATGCGTGACTGTATCACAATGCTGACAAATATTTTATTTGGACACTTATATTTATAGGATTTTCTTTCTACAGATTTGCAACGCTAATTCTTGACCTGTGAAATATTTTTATGTGAGACTGTCACTGTAGCGGAAACTGCTGTCGTAAATATTTCCGTAAGAAAGTTAAGTGACCACCTGCACGTAATGTGTCGCGGGCACCCACCTGGGCGACAGCTGCCCGAAAAAAAGCCATTAGCCTTTCAGCGGCACAGGTAGAAAAAAAAAGGAGGCCATTATCCTCGCGTTTTTATGCTTTGGTTTGCGTAATTGCTTATTTCATTTGACATCTGTTTTCCAGCTGTGTTGCAGCATTGGTTTCATAAAATAAAATTAAATGCATTTGCTAATGTGAACACTTTCTGTCAACAGATCTATTAAATAATAATTTTGTGATCCACATTCTTCAAAAAAGGAGCACTTGGAAAGGAAAGAACAATAAGAAGGGACTAGTAACAGTAACTGCATACATAATATTCTTTTCAAGTACATGGTAATATTTCTTTTACAATAAGTTGTTGTGGTGCACCACTTTAATTACTTAGACATTAAGATGTGATTATACATTTCCCTTATCTGCATTGTTATCTTTAGTGTACTATTTTTTCTGCTTGAGCTATGTCATGTTTAGATATAAGCTGCTGTTTGCCAGGCATAGTGCTACTGAACTTTAATTTGTGTTACTCTGCTAAGCCAGATTTATTTTTTTGTTTGCTGCGCAATGCCTCATATTAGTTGTAATGTTGAATTGCTTGGTAATTTAGATTTACTGTAGCTTGCTTTGCGATTTTCCATTTTTTTTCATTGCTGTTTATATTAATTGTTTTATGTGCTGCTGCATTGCCTCGTCCCTTAGTTTAGCATCTGAGCTCAGTAGATTTAAGTTAGCTTAAGAGGGGGTAGACTATATAAGAACCTAACTATGGAGACTAGGGGAAGAATGCTTTGAAAGTTATATGAAAACGATTTGGGCCTAAATGAGTATTGTACCATGAGCCATATTTATTTTGAAAGAAATATGGTTAGAATACAGAAAGCAGGCTTAGATAGGACTTTTTGGGAATAATGATGAACAAAGGGAGATCTCCATGCAAAATACTGCAGTAAAACAAACCCTGTCCTTTCCCTTTTGTGTTATCCCACTATATGTTGGTGTACCCTTGTGTATTTGTTTTCTTCCTGTCTCTGTGTACTGTTTCATAGAACTTTTTTCTCTTCTAATACTAAGTTACATTCACTATGATGAGGAATACTGTTATCCTCAAATACAATTGGCATTAATAATGTGTTATTTACTTTGCAAAGATGTTTAGACATTATTTATTCTGTTTTGTGTTAATGCTCATGTGTGAAGTTGATGTTTCGAAAATTATTCTGATCTTTTATGTATTTATTTACGTCATAATTCCTGTAACACTGATGTATATGTCTATTTCTATTCTTTTGTAAAGTCTGTGTTACTACAAATGTTATCTGTACTATTATGTTCTTTAATGATGTATTTTTTACCTTTGTTATTGTATTCTCATGTTGTAAAATTGTCATTGACACCAGTTCATCAAATTAAGCAACTTGAAAGTTACATTTCACTGCACACGTTTCTGTTGGTCATAGTATATGGTCAATGTGTGAGAAGTAGGGACTGATAGTGTTTGCACGTGTGTTAATCATTCAGCAAGGGACTGGATAACAGCATTGCTGGTTCTAAGGACAATTCCAAAAACTTTGTGAGTGCACAAGTGGTGGTTATGGACTTGCTATATTCTCTGCAAGAATCTTCGATGGTGAATGTGCACCTGCACAATCGCAACAGATAGCTGCTGGCCATCTCTACAAGGACTACAGTGGGTCTGCACCTCTGGTGGCCCACCAATACCATTATCTCTACAAGGACTACAGTGGGTCTGCATCTTTGATGACCCACCATGCCATTATTTCTACAAGGACTGCAGTGGGTCTGCACCTCTGGTGGCCCACCAATACCACAATCTCTACCAGGACTCCAGTGGGTCTGCTCTGTGATGACCTACCTACCAATATTCTTCAAAACTTCGAATGACTCTGCTGTGGGTTTGCTCCATTGTGGCCCATTACCTGTCAGCATGTCAAGAGTCAGCACTGTCTTTCCGTTGGAAGGACAACACTACTTCTTCAAGACTGCATGGAAATCCACTACTTCTGTGTGCAATTTCTTTTACTAATGAGACTTTGTGAAAAAAAACCTGTAATTACTATTATGATGAATGATCAGGACTATCTTTATGGACTGTGAGAAAATTTTAGCTTTTGACCAACATCGTATCAATAAGTGTGTGCATTTGATTTCTTTGTTATTGTAATTATGAAAAATTTTATCAAATCATTATTGGCCACTGCCCAAAAAAAAATTTGTAAAATTTTTTGTGGGGAGCATCGGGGCTATGTAAGTAGGCTGTTTATGTTTTCTCTATGTAAGTAGGCTGTTTATGTTTTCTCTATGTAAGTAGGCTGTTTATGTTTTCTTATTGGCAACGTTACGTAGCGCTCAATATGAAAATCACTGGCTGTGCTGTGTGCAGTCTGTGGCTGCTTTGCATTGTTGTAATACTCGCCATTGTAGTTTTAGGCAGCTGGCTGTGAACAGCGCGTAGCGTTGCGCAGTTGGAGGTGAGCCGCCAGCAGTGGTGGATGTGGGGAGAGAGATGGCGGAGTTTTGAAATTTGTCATGAACTGCTATATTTATATATGATGATATCAAGGTAAATACATTGTTTGTTCTCTATTAATATCTTTCATTTGCTAACTATCCCTATCAGTAGTTAGTGCCTTCCATAGTTTGAATCTTTTATCTAGCTGGCAGTAGTGGCGCTCGCTGTATTGCAGTAGCTTGAGCAGCGAAGATTTTTGTGAGGTAAGTGATTTGTGAAAGGTATAGTTTAATGTTAGTCAGGGCCATTCTTTTGTAGGGAATTTTAAAAGTCAGATTGCGTCGCGCTAACAAAATATTGTGTGTCAGTTTAAGCACAGTCATGTATAATTGCTCAAAGGGGACGTTTCACCTTCTGTGACATAATCCAAGATGACAGTCTTGAGGGGGAAAATGATGGGAAGAGGACTCAGCCTGTTCTGGGCTGCTGGAGAAAGGAAGAAGTGTACTTCGGTAGCTCAGTTGGTAGAGCACTTGCCCGCGAAAGGCAATGGTCCCGAGTTCGAGTCTCGGTCAGGCACACAGTTTTAATCTGCCAGAAAGTTTCAGAAGTGTACTTTATTTATTTCGGAACAATTTATTTAGGGACGGATTTGACATAGTATATTTGTTACAGTGATACGAAACACTCGCCCCGACGTGCTAGGAGTCACAGTAAATAGTCTGCAGACCTGCAAACTACTCGTAAAATGTCGAAATAACGCATTGTGCAGCCTACAGACACGCTTACAACGCTTAAACAGCTGAAAATAATGCAGTGCACAAACACTCATTGCATGTAAGAAAACGCTTTCAAACTGTCAGCAAACTGTTCCAACACAGGCACGTGCCGACGCCACCGACTCCGCAGACGCCCCCGCAAAGTGACGACGCGGCCGTCAGGTGCCGAGCCACGCACAGGTGTCCGTTCGGGTCCTGCAAACATGAGGCAATGGCATCTCTTTCATACTTGACACTTGAGAAAGTCCTGTCGAAATACGTGTTCACCTAGGCACCGTTGCTGGTTTGATGACAATCGAGTACAGTGCTATACTACGCCTCCTGAACAGAAAAATAGTTCATTTGTGCTAGGCGTTGGCAGCTGTACTACATTTACAAGGAATTTTAGAACACAGAACGAGAAGTGGTGTCACGATCGCATGGGTAGAAGTGACATAAAAAAATCGATAGAATCCCGAAAGATGATGGAAAATACTTATAAATTGAGGGAAAATACACTGAAATGTGGGGAAAATGAGGAATCACTTGTCTGTCTTCTGGTTGGTGCAGAACAATTCTTGTACATGGGAACAAGTATGTGAGTGCAAGAGGAATCCGAGAAAACGTCGAAATGGAAGCGAAGGAAACCAGGGAAGCAGTCACTTTTTTTCTGTTGAGGCAGCATTCTACTGTATGTCTTTTGAGGTAACAGTGATACACGCGAGTTGACTACTGTTTTTGACGTTTTTCAGGAAACAGAGAACCATCTGCCTCTAAACGTACACGTTATCTGCGTTTAAGGGTAACAGAGAGAGAGAAGACAGAGTGATCGATTGAGATGGAGTTCTAAAGAGGTAAGATTTAGTGGCAGACTGATCATGCATTCTAGAGAGGGAGATGTTCTGTCAGGATGCAGTGGTTGCATGATATAGCCTGTGTTCGACTGGTATACAACCGCGTGTTCTGTGTGGGTCTTAGAGCACTGTCTACATGCGATCATTAACAGTAAACCCCTCGGTCATCAGAGGACTTCCATCTCATGTGTGATGAAACGTGACACATTCCTCTAAACGAACTATGATTTACGCGATGTACTCCATTCCCCTGTCGCATCTTGGGTATAAAATCAAGACTTCAGCTTCATAACTAAGATGATTCTAAGTTAGCGGTAGTTGTTTGTGAGGCGCTGCAAACCCTGTGTATACATTTGCTTGACAGATGTCCTGTTTACAGAGTTAGTGGTGGCATGATGTGTAATTTCACATGTCAAACGCCGCTGCTATGCGTTTATCTGTTTCCTTCTAAGAGGTATTCTCCGCTACTAACAGTCGTTTTCTATAGGACTGATGCGAGCATAGTATAATCTCTGAACCGTGATCGGATGTGAACAGTGGACGTTATACTTCTCTGGAAAGCTATATTGTGCTCGTATCACACAGAATCGATATTTTAAGGAAGTAGTTTTTTTCATTTTACGGTTTGATACCATAGTTTATCGTAGAGAAACCGCGAAGTAGGATGTATGTCATGCGTTGGAGATATATTTCTTACATTGGAGTATTAACAGTGCTGCATTCCACATGACTGATACGTCAGAAACTCAAGCAATCTAACATTATAGGTTGTTTTAAGTGCAGAACTGTGTAGCCTCAGGAATGCGTGTGTTTATGTTATCTCTTAGCAATACCCTCCTGGTTCTGATCCCAGACACTAGAACAATACTTTAAAATTGATAGCGTAGTTGATTTACGTAAAATGCTTCGAACTCTATCCGTCTGGAGCTCCATCACGCATAAAAAGCACCTATTTCTTTTTCTTCTTAACCGTCTGCTATTACATCATAACACTTTCAAATCTGTTGCTAAACGCCGATACGTGGTTCTAATCTCCTCGACATGGGCGCGTCTGGAGAAATTTTGTGCACTTGGACAGGCGAGAACTCGGCAAGCTCCATTCATTCACGAGACGTGGAATGTAGCGGTCTACTTCTGGTCAGCTGCAGATTAAATCGATAACGGTGCTGCAGGGTGGGCTGGTCAAAGACAGTGCAAGGGGGTCTTTCTTATCCTAAGACTGCGAGAATATTCTGTGTGTCCCATCCGTATAGGAATACATCGTAAATTAAGCACTATGCTCGAGGTGTTAGAAATATGTTGAGCACTGTCTGGTATGCTTTGATGATGTATGTGTTCGAGATTTAACAATGAATGGACGTACTGCACATTTGCAATGATACTCGCAAAGTAGAGAAAGTAGAGAAGGGGCGGTTTAGCTGTGATACTGAAATTGGAAAACATGCTATCGTATCATTGGTCAGCGTTAGAATTACTGTAAAATTGCTAAAATTGTTCGCAACATCAACTGTGATACTTATGATCACGGTACATTGACGGTGTCTTTTTCCATCCCATCCATCCTCTGGCACGCTGTTCGTCACCACATAATGATTGACTGACATCGCTTGTTTGAGTTGGAGAATAAGTTTTGGTGGAGGGGCAACACCTGAGGATGGCTAGCACCGAAACACTGATCGCGTACATGACTGCAATATGAGGGATCAGTCGAAACGAAACGCAGAGCCAGCAGCCATTCCGTCAGTGTGACTGATGAGTTTAAATGTAGAAGTCGTCAATCACCTTCGGACTGCAGTTTGGAAACTCTCCACAACGCCGCCAAACTCTTTCAGTTTCCTAATGTTGTAACTGTCTTTTACTTAAAATGGTCCAGTGTGTGTGTGGTGTGCTACGGTATGTAACACCTACAACGCCTCTCGGTGTTAATAAACCAAAATAGCTCCCAAATTAGCTCCCATGCCCTCGAAATATAAATTCAGAAAATGTCCCAAGCCCCTCCACAAGTAGTAACTGACGAAATAGAAATAAGAGACAAATAGAGGGAAATCTATAGTAGAAAAATTATAGAAAAAGAAAAGAATTTTAATCATAAATTTTGGGAGCATGAGAGGGGGGAAAAACGATAGAAATGGTTAAATTATTAGTTATTGTTATACAGGGTGAGTCACCTAACGTTACCGCTGGATATATTTCGTAAACCACATCAAATACTGACGAACCGATTCCACAGACCGAACGTGAGGAGAGGGGCTAGTGTAATTGTTTAATACAAACCATACAAAAATGCACGGAAGTACGTTTTTTAACACAAATGGAACCACGTTAGTATTGTTAGCACATCTGAACATATAAACAAATACCGAATCAGTGCCGTTTGTTGCATTGTAAAATGTTAATTACATCCGGAGATATTGTAACCTAAAGTTGACGCTTGAAACCTCCGACGTTCAGTTGCGTGTTGTAACAAACACGGGCCACGGTCGGCGAGCAGCTGCAACATACATCGCGTTTCTACAGAATGATTTGCCAACGTTGCTCGAAAATGTCCCACTGGAAACGCGTCGACGTATGTGGTATCAGCATGATGGTGCACCTGCACATTCCGCAAGTAACACTAGGCTGACCCTTGACAGGATGTTCGACGGGCGTTTCATAGGACGTGGAGGACGCATATATTGGCCAGCCCGTTCTCCTGATCTTACACCTCTGGACTTCTTTCTGTGGGGTACGTTAAAGGAGAATGTGTACCGTGATGTGCCTACAACCCCAGAGGATATGAAACAACGTATTGTGGCAGCCTGCGGCGACATTACACCAGATGTACTGCGGCGTGTACGACATTCATTACGCCAGAGATTGCAGTTGTGTGCAGCAAATGTTGGCCACCACATTGAACATCTATTGGCCTGACATGTCCGGACACACTCTATTCCACTCTGTAATTGAAAACGGAAACCACGTGTGTACGTGTATCTCACCCCTCATGGTAATGTACATGTGCGTCAGTGAAAAAGACCAATAAAAAGATGTTAGCATGTGGACGTAACGTGCTGTTCCAGTCTCTTCTGTACCTAAGGTCCATCACCGTTCCCTTTGGATACCTAATACGGTGCTCTCCGATACACACGATCGAACAGCGGAGGAGTGGTACTCAAGCATCAACTTTAGGTTACAATATCTCCGGATGTAATTAACATTTTACAATGCAACAAACGGCACTGATTACGTATTTGTTTATATGTTCAGATGTGCTAACAAAACTAACGGGGTTCCATTTAAAAAAAACGTAGGTTTGTGTTAAAAAACATACTTCCGTGCATTTTTTTATGGTTTGTATTAAGCAATTACACTAGCCCCTCTCCTCACGTTCGGTCTGTGGAATCGGTTCGTCAGTATTTGATGTGGTTTACGAAATATATCCAGCGGTAATGTTAGGTGACTCACCCTGTATATGAGAAAATCAATATTATAGTCACAGAACGCAGGTCTTGAACACCAAAGATAGCGTTTACTAAAGTATAAACAGACATACAATGCAATTATGATACTCCAGTCTCTATCCTCTAGTCTGTTCGAAGTCAATTAGGACGTACAGCTTTAGGAAGCAACAATAGGAGCTTTATTAAACCAGGGAGCAAGAATAACTAGCGACGAGATGGTTTTTGGGAAGCATTAATTTCAGATCAGAATTAGAACTTTTGTCGTATTAGAGGAACGGGGAGGTGATCAATAATCTCTCTGACTTTAACGTCACTTCGTGTGAAGATTTAAATATTTTACGGAATTAACGATTTTTGGGACAGATTCGGACTTTGTATTGTGATAGTGGAAAAGATTTACTTCACGCGACTAGTAATCATAGTTCGTGACAGCTTATGGATATTAAACGGGAACAATCTTTTTATCGAAAGTGACAGAACATTGTTTAGCATCTCTGATACTGACGGGATTCCAGATTAGATACTTATTCAAAGAACCCCTTTGAATGCGATCGTGTGAATGAACAGATTTATTAATAATCATTGTTAAATAAAATAACGTGTTAATTTGAAACTGACTATTCGTCTTGAACTTTACTTCGATTTAGGTTCATAAATAATTAGGTTACGTGATTTTCACCAAGAATAAACTGCAGACTAGTAACTGAAACAAGTGAACGAGAATCTATTGAAAACACTAGCACTAATTTACTTATGGTTTTTCCCTTCAGAATTGGGAAGACAATACTTGTAGTGACCGAGCGAGGTGGCGCAGTGGGTAGCACACTGGACTCGCATTCGGGAAGACGACGGTTCAATCCCGTATCCGGCCATCCTGATTTAGGTTTTCCGTGATTTCCCTAAATCGTTTCAGGCAAATGCCGGGATGGTTCCTTTGAAAGGGCACGGCCGATTTCCTTCCCAATCCTTCCCTAACCCGCGCTTGCGCTCCGTCTCTAATGACCTCGTTGTCGACGGGACGTTAAACACTAACCACCACCACCAATACTTGTAGTGACTCACTGGGGTTAATTGAAGAACTAGCTGCGATAAAACAAAACCCCTCCATACCAGTCAATGTATAGATAAATTAACATTCCTACTTTCATGCAAGATACGGAAGTCTGGGTAGAAAAAAGGGTCGCTACAAACGTATATGACGCCCTATAACGTGGAGCTCGATCAGAAGACGAATTAATCAAGATTTAAAGCTGTTACAGGATTTGAGGCCCGAACAGAATCTTAGGAAGAAGAACGTCGTGCGCTATTTGTTGAACAGGTCGCGAGAAACGCAAGTCTTTCCAGTTGCTGGGGGAGACGACCGGCAACGCAGAGGACGATTCAGCGCAACCAATAGGCGACGACGCTGGACTTCGAGTCTACGAGTGCGCAGCCAATCACATTGCCGCTGATCTACGGAACCGCGAGAGTACAGCTGATCGCTGTACTTCACTGCTCGCCTTTACGAGACCTCACTAGAGATTACTTCGCAAAAGAATCGACCTCAGGTATTTAATTAATTTTTTGTAAAGAAATCTTGATAGGGGTTATTTCTTTGTGTCACCTTGATAATAGTGTCGTAGTGTAGGAAGTGTGTATATTATTTAAAAAGCGTGTGACGATTTATATTAACTTTATAAATGGCTAGACGTAGGAGAAATAGAATGGATGATATGGAAGATTTACCATTCGGTGAACATAATGTTCAGAGAAATGTGGTAGAGGGACTAGATCCGGAATTAGATCCTGTTGATTTGCAAGAAAGTATTCGTGATACCGCTCATAATATAGAAACAACTGCCGATGTGAATGTAAGCTTAGAACAAGCGCAGAATACAGGTACTGTGTTTGGAAATAGTACATCGCAATCTAGTAATACCAATACTTTGGATGCTAGCTTGTCAATTAATATTCTTACTCAATTTAAAGATGAATTGGTTAAAGAAAGTAGATTAAAAGAAGCGGAGCGTTGAGCGAGAGAAGCTGAGCGAGAAGAGGAACGTTCAGCGAGGGAAGCTAAGCGTTCTGCTAGAAACGCAGAGCGTTTCGCTAAATTGGAGGAAAGTAAAGCATCCAAAGAGGCGGAACGTTCAGCGAGAGAAGCTGAGCGTTCTGCTAGAGAAGCAGAGCGTTTCGCCAAGTTGGAGGAAAGTATTTCTGGTAGAGAAGCAGAGCGTTTTGCCCAATTAGAAGAGAATATTTTAAGAGAAAATAAAAAATTAGCCGATAAATTGGATAACTTAGACTCAGATTTTAAGAAAAAAATTGAAAAAGGTCAAGATGACGTCCAAGAGATTACTGAAAGGTACGATACCTTGAGCATTAAAGTTACGCATTGAGAATCGAATCAGGATCAGATCGTAAAAGATGTTAATAACTTCGTAAAAGATGTTAATAATTTGACCAATAGGATGGATAAATTAGAATTTAATACTAAAGAAGCCCTAGATAATTATTTAGAGGAACAATAGAATGGCGCTGAAGAAAGATTATCTAAATGGTTTGAAGAAAAATCTTCCAGGGTTACTAAACAAGCCTCTGATATTGTATATGATATTCAGCAGTCACGTCAGGAAACTATTAATGATTATAAGCAAGAATTTAAATTAATAAAGGAAAGAGCGTTAGAGGAAGTATCGAAACAACATTTAAATTCAAATTCCAAAGCTTCTAATAATGAAATTCATGACGAGGGAATGGACAGATTGGATGCCGGAGTGATGCAAACCGATATCTTTTCTGACCGTGATTTTAATTTTAGACCGAACAAATGGGTGAAATTTGGTGGAGAAGTGAATGAAAATGATGCAGCAAGGTTATTTATCTAATTTAAAAATTGAAACCAATATCTTTAAAAGTGACAATTTTCCACGTTTTCAATCGAGAAAACTTGCGTTCAATTACATCCTAAAGTATTCATTAATAACTTAATAACTTTAAGAGAGTATTTCCCCAAGATTGGACAGAAAATTACAAAATACAGTTTATTGTCTCTAAAATGGTTGGAGAAGCAGCTATATGGGCTACCAACGCAAGCGAACGATGTTCTTCATGTCATGAATTTGAAAGGCTATTTCTGGCAAAATTCTGGTCATTTAGCAAACAAGAAAGATTACGAAATGAGTTTTATAATCCTGAGATACTCTTAGGAATTATTTTGAAAAGTACATAAATAAGACGAAATTTTGGTATAATCCTATTTCGTTTAGGGAAGTAATAAGAATTTTAAGATCTAGATTGCCAATTTTTATTCGAGAACGTCTAGTAACGGTGCCCGATGACGATCTTGAGTATTTTTTGTCCATGGTAGATGAAGTAGACATTCTGTTAGAAGATGCTAGACATCAGAATATTAACAATAATTATTGTCAATTTAATGTAGGAAGTGGTAATGGCAACAACCTTAACTACAACAATAACAACTTCGCTCAGGGAAACAGCAATCGAAATGGGAATGATAATAATATTAATGAAAGGCATAATTTTAATTCTGGGCAAAGGTATAGACCTTCTTTTGGGAACAATAATCCGAATTTTGGTAACAGCCATTATTACAGTTCTAATAATAATAATTTTGGAGTCAGGAACGGTAATAATACATCGAATGATGTCCAGAATAGGAAGCGTAGATCTACAGAAAAACAATCACAAAATTTTAATGGAATGCACAATATTTCTGCACCGAGTACATCTTGGGCACATAATCGAAATGTACAATTTGAGAACAATGTGTGAGTAATGGTAATAGTAATTTCAGAACCAGTATGAATAGTGCTGACAATTCAATACCATTATCCGATAGAAAAGGTTTTAATAATTCCGGTGCTTTAGGTAACGGTCAACATACTCTGAGAATAGTAGAAGTACATGACAAACCCAAACTTACGACTGAAACTACGGAGGTAAACTGAATCCAGTGAACTTAGACCTTCCTCGGTTGGCTGGAGGGAATCAGGAGGGCAATCGTGTGATACGTACGTACTCCGATAAAGTAATGAGAAAGATATCTGAGAAGAACTGTTAGAGGAAAGACACTGTATGAAGGCCAATAAAGAGACTTTATTAGCCACGGTGGAGATAAAGATTGGAGAAATTCCTGTGCAGATATTGATAGATACTGGGTCCTCAGTGAATCTCATGTGAATTACAGTTTCTATGAGCAGATTTGTCGATGTAAAACGACCCGGACTTTACCGGTATCTGTGTGCGTGATCTGTGGGGCATTTAGTGGTAAAGCACAACGTGTTAGGATGCAGGTTCAAGTTGGGATTGAAATACAAGATGATCGACTAATAAGCGACTTCTTGTTGAGAAACTTTCTGTAATGTGTATTTGGGGTTGGAATTTCCTAAGAGATCACAGTGCTATCTTAGATATTACAGAAGGTACGTGTAAGTTAGAAATAAGTGATAAATTTGTTGAGTTAAAGTTCATGAAAAGATTTGATGTTCACAGAACGTACTGTAATAGCTTTAATATAAGATGTTTGAATAATGACATTTTACTGCAAGGTTGTGATGATCATTGCGAGGATCATACAAATGAAATCAGTGAAAATATTATTAATGATGAAGTAACGGAATCAGAATATCTCACGGATTTTCAAAGGGAAGATTTATCTTCAGTGTTAAGGAAGTTCAAATCCGTTTTTAATCAAAAAACCAGGAGTAATAAAAGGGTTTGAATATAACATAAGGGTTTATCCGCATAAGAATTTTTGTAGAGTAAATTACTCAATACCTTGGTCAAAAAGAGAAGGTGTTCAAAAAGAGATTAAAAAGATGCTAGAATGGGGTATTATTGAACTGTCCAGTTCTGAATATTGCAGTCTGTTGTTGGCAGTGGAAAAGGCAAATGGTGATCTAAGATTGGTTCTAGATGCTCGAGTCATCAATAACATTTTAATACCCATGAGAACACGACCTGAACACCTTGAGGAATTGCTACAGAAATTCTATGGAGTCTCTTTTTTAACTTCTTTGGACCTCCGAGCTTCTCATTGGCAAACAAAAATAATGGAGGAATCACGTAAATATACGGCAATTGTTTTCGGTGGCTGGTGCTATCAATTTTAAGTCATGCCGTTCGGATTAAATATTAGCGGAGGAGTTTTCGTAGCCGCACTGGATACAGTCTTGGGAACTGAATTACTTGAAGCAGTGACCGTATATGTAGACGACTTATTGATAGCTACTCGAACTTGGGAAGAGCATTTATATTTGTTAAATAAAGCTTTAGAAAGATTTAAAGAGTATGGGGTTACTGCTAATTTAACAAAATCTAAATTTGGGAGAAATAAGATCAAGTTTTTGGGGCACATTATTTCACCTAGTGGTATTATACCCAATCCCAAGAAATTAGACAGTCTGAAGAACATTCCTCATCCAAAATCTAAAAAGCAATTAAAGTCATTTCTGGGACTGGTGTCATTTTTCGAAAGTTCTTACCTAACCAAATTCTTAATAATGACGTTTTATTAAATTTATTATGGAAAAATGTGTAATGGAATTGGATTACTGACTGTAAGGAAGCGTTTGATAATATTCGCGATTCCTTATTACAAGCAGAGATTTTGAGGCATCCGGACTTGGAAAAGGATTTTTGCATTGCAGCTGATGCGTCAAACGTTGGACTGGGTAGTGTTCTATTCCAAATGGAGAACGAGAATGATCCTAATACTATTAGAATTATCAGTTTTGCAAGTAGAATTCTATCAGCGTGTGAACGGTCGTATAGTACTACCGAGCTGGAAGTTCTGGCCATTGTCTGCTCATTGAAGAAATTTAGTTATTTTGTTTATGGTAAAAAGATTACGGTTCACTGTGACCATCTAGCAGTGTCATTCTTGTTATCCAGTAAAATGTTACATGCCAGGTTAACTCGCTGGGTACTACTGTTGCAAGAGTATAAGATCGATGTAAAACATGCGAAGGGTCGAGACAACGTAGTAGCAGGTGCGTTGTCCCGATTACCTAAAGGTTTAAAAGAAAATAATTATGACGACAGTGAACACAATTTTAAATTATTTTTGATCAGATCAACATCTTATAAAAAGGAGTTTGATGAAGTGTGTAACAAAATCACTGAATTGCAATGTGCCGATAAGAAGTTGGGCAATATAATAAGATCTTTGAAACAAGCGAGTAACGTGAATGGCAATAAATATCAGCTGATTGGCGGGACATTGTACTATCGTAAAAATGCAGATTCCAACTATTTAATATACATACCTACTGAATGTTTGACTACATTTATTTGGTATACTCATTTAGTTTGGGGACATACGGGTGTAAAGAAATGTGGAAGCAAATTATTAAGATATTGTATTTACCCATACTTGAGAAAAAATGCTGTACAAATTTTGTCTAGATGTGCTTTGTGTCAGAAGACTAAGCCAAGTAATACCAGTAATAAAGTAGAATTACATCACATCAGTCCGTTTAGACCACTGGAATTGGTTTCGTGTGATGTAATCGGGCTGTGGCCGATTGTGAAGGGAAATTTTCGATATCTGATAGGTTTCTACGATGTGTTTTCGAAATTTATTAAGTTATGTCCTATAAGAACTACGAATGTAAGACCCATATTGAGGATATTTGTGAATAAATATATTTATGGTGTAGGGAAACCAGAAAGACTAGTTACAGATAACGCATCATATTTTATTAGTATATGTTGGAAGCAAGTGATGACCGAACAGAAAATCCGGCATACCTTCATCTCCAAGCACAGACCTTAAAGTAGCCTGATAGAGCGGGTATGTAGAGAGTTGAATAGATTTATGAGGGCTCACATTTCGAAGGACCATGTAAGATGGACTGAAATGTTGTCAATTTTCGAAAATATACATAATAACCTACCACATCTCTTTACAAATTGTACGCCTAATGAGGTATTTTTAGGTAAACAGGATTCCATAGAATAGTTATCTAATCTTCCGATAATGACTAGATCTCTTATGAAGAAAGAAAATTTATTTAAAGTAGTACATCAGTCATTAAAGCACCAAGCCTATATTAGGAAAAGACAATTTCACAAAAAAGTGAAACCTGTATCTTATTATAACATAGGGGATAAGGTTTTAGTATGTAAATACCCAAAGTCATCGATCTGGAAGAAGATCAGTAAAAAATGGGAATATTTGTTCGATGGACCTTATCAAATAATAGGCAAACATTTTTCATGTAGTTATGTATTAGCAGACGAGAAGAACCGTGTAAGAAAAGGCATTTATCATCACGTGGAAGTTAAGAAGTTTATTTTGAGGTAATAATAATTTGATGATTTCAAATGTTAATATTACTGTGGTTATTATATAACAATTATGTGTGTAGAAGTCATTTGAAGTTCCTGCAAGTTAATATTACAGAGAAATCTTTATTATGAAAGTTATTAGTTGTGTAGGTGGGCTTTACGTCAATGGTAGTTCTTAGTTTTGTTCTGAATATAATAAGTAGATTTGTTTAAAGAATTCTAGGCATAGGAAGGCTTCACGCATTTAATACAATTGCTTTATTATTTGTTTAGAGAATTCTAGGCGTAGGAATGCTTCACGCCTTTAATAAATTTGTCTTATTATTTGTTTGGAGGATTCTAGGCGTTGGAAGGCTTCACACCTTTAATAAAATTGTTTTATCATTTGTGTGAAGTATACTAAGTGTAGGACGGCTTCACGCCTTCAAGAAAGTTATCTCACCATTTGTTTAAAGAATTTTGGAAGTAGGAAGGCTTCACGCCTTTTGTAAAGTTATTTGAACATTTGTTTGGAATATTCTAATTATAGGAAGGCTTCACGCCTTATGTAAAGTTATTTGAACATTTGTTTAAAATATT
This sequence comes from Schistocerca serialis cubense, assembly GCF_023864345.2. Lineage (NCBI taxonomy): Eukaryota > Metazoa > Arthropoda > Insecta > Orthoptera > Acrididae > Schistocerca > Schistocerca serialis. The sequence goes on from NC_064640.1 coordinate 1,008,111,801, forward strand.
TTAGTTGTAGGAAGGCTTCACGCCTTTTGTAAAGTTATTTGAGCATTTGTTTGAAGTATATTAGTTATAGGGAGGCTTTATGCCTTTAATAAAGTTTTCTTGTATTTATTTGAAGAATACCAGGTGTGTGAAAGGCTTAACGCCTGTGTTTAAGAATTGTTGACTGTGAAGAAGTTACTTAATTGTTATTGAAATTTGGTAAAGGATTTTGTTTAAAGGATATTATCTATAGGTATTTTTCACACTTTGAAGGAAGTTCGTTGTGTCAATTTGAAGAACATTAATGGTAGGAAGGCTTTACGCCTCAGAACTTAATTAAAAGAATTTGTTTAAATAATATTATTGTGAAAAATCTTTAGATTTTAATGAGAAATGTTTACAGATTTACTTGATGATTGTTCAACATAGATAAGTGTTGTTCTTGTGATGAGGTTTCTTGAGTTTGCTATTAGGTTAAAATATGATGTTATCCATAGATGGATTTTTAATCAAGGAATGGTAGAATTATAAGGATTATGCTGGCCTTACGCCTGAAGATAGTTGAGATTTAAATCTTCAATTATTATTTATTTATTTAAGGGATAAAAAATTCTAATGTATAATGTAATGACATCTGTCACCTTTGTTACTGTATTAAGTTTCAATACTTAGATTATGTTAAGTAAAGATGACACAAGGAAATGTCTCTGAAAGTTTTCTGGTGGTAGGAAAGGATGTTTTTGCAAGGTTATCGAATTGTCTTGCATAGTCATTTAACAAAGATGGTTCAGTAAAAAGGAAGTGTTAGTTTTAAAAGAAAGTGTCGTGTGAAGTGTCAGTGGTACGATATATTAGTGACGAGGGAAGAAATTTTCATGTAAAGTAGGGAAAAACTGCTAATACGATTTCTTTTTTGAAATGAATAACTTAAAACGTCTTAACTATGGAGTTAGAATTTATAGAAGGTTATGAACCTTTATAAGCAATCGTGTGACTAACCTTTGGCCTCTGACGCATAGATTGAACTGAACAATGTTATAAACGTGGGGGGGGGGGGGGGGGGGCGGGGGGGGGCAGTCAACAGAAGGTATTAGAGAACAGAATGTGGGCAAATTAATTAAAAGTCAATGGAATACTTTGAATCTACTGTTCCAACCTAAAATTGAGCAGTAGTGTGGTCATATCGGTGATTATCGTCGAAGATTCAGCTATTAACGGCTGTATACAGCAGAACATCGGACTTCAGGAAATAAGTCTCGGCCGCAAGTCAAAAGAAGTGGCGGTCGAGTGAGAACCAGATCGACAACGCTGCCTGGTCGATCTGGTACAGTTGGCAGCGTCTCTTTGGCGAGCTTCTTCGAGTGACGACAACGCAAATAGTCTGTATTAAACAATGAGATACAGACGTTTGTAAGTCTCGGTCGCAAGCCAAAAGAAGAGACGGCCGAGTGAAGAACCATATAGTACAATGCTGCCTGGTCAATCTGGTGCAGTAGCAGCTTCTCTTTTGCGCGTATTGGCATCAGCAGAAAATTCAAGAAATTATTGAAGTTCAAGTTTTGTAAAATTTGTTTTTTATAGAGTCACGATATTTTTTAAACAGAGCAGTGGGCTTAGGCTTTATATAATAAGTGATAAATTTAAATTATTGAATTGTGTAGTGGCAGTTCGCTTACGCCAAATTATTAATTTTATTACAGGTTGTATCTTGAAATATTTAGAGGGCAAATCTGTTAAGCCCTTTTGAAATTTTAATGTTTGTCAATTTTGTTGTAACCAAATTGTGTATGATGAGAATGATGTGTGAAAGAGAAATGAAAAAGAGAAAAAATGGAAGAAAAAACACCCATTGCTAGGACCATGATAAGTGAAGACAGTTTAAGCTTATCATAGTCCTGGGTGGGGGGGGGGGCGATGTAACACCTACAACGCCTCTCGGTGTTAATAACCAAAATAGCTCCCAAATTAGCTCCCATGCCCTCGAAATATAAATTCAGAAAATGTCCCAAGCCCCTCCACAAGTAGTAATTTACGAAATAGAAATAAGAGACAAATAGAGGGAAATCTATAGTAGAAAAATAATAGAATAAATTATTAGTTATTCTTATATATGAGAAAATCAATATTATAGTCACAGAACGCAGGTCTTGAACACCAAAGATAGCGTTTACTTAAGTATAAATAGACATACAATGCAATTATGATACTCCATTCTCTATCCTCTAGTCTGTTCGAAGTCAATTAGGACGTACAGCTTTAGGAAGCAACAATAGGAGCTTTATTAAACCAGGGAGCAAGAATAACTTGCGACGAGATTGGTTTTTGGGAAGCATTAATTTCAGATCAGAATTAGAACTTTTGTCATATTAGAGGAACGGGGAGGTGACCAATAATCGCTCTGAATTTAACGTCACTTCGTGTGAAGATTTAAATATTTTACGGAATTAACGATTTTTGGGACAGATTCGGACTTTGTATTGTGATAGTGGAAAAGATTTACTTCACGTGACTAGTAATCATAGTTCGTGACAGCTTATGGATATTAAACGGGAACAATCTTTTTATCGAAAGTGACAGAACATTGTTTAGTATCTCTGATATTGACGGGATTCCAGACTGGATACTTATTCAAAGAACCCCTTTGAATGCGATCGTGTGAGTGAACTGATTTATTAATAATCATTGTTAAATAAAATAACGTGTTAATTTGAAACTGACTATTCGTCTTGAACTTTACTTCGATTTAGGTTCATAAATAATTAGGTTACGTGATTTTCACCAAGAATAAACTGCAGACTAGTAACTGAAACAAGTGAACGAGAATCTATTGCAAACACTAGTATTAATTTACTTATGGTTTTTCCCTTCAGAATTGGGAAGACAATACGTGTAGTGACTCACTGGGGTTAATTTAAGAACTAGCTGGGATAAAACAAAACCCCTCCATACCAGTCAATGTGCATTCCTACTTTCGTGCAAGATACGGAAGTCAGGATAGAAAAAAGGGTCGCTACAGGTAGCAGCAGTTACAATATGATTTTCACCTTGCGACATCGACTATTCTGCGACAGGCAATGGATCAGTACGTCTGAATGTCAGTTTAGAACCTGACACAGACCTCGAAGTCGTGGCGGAAAAACAAAATGTATGGCAATATACAAAGCGTGTTACAGCAGAAAAAAAACAATGTTTCAAACAACGACGAGGGTCACAGGGAACGTCTCTTGCCACTTACTGTATAGTCTGTGGGATACGATGATCCTCCTACAGTACAGGTGATCAAACTTTAAACTGGTCTGTGCAGTTGATCAGTACCTGGATCGTCACATGTGCTCAATTCCGGCACTCATGCGGTATTTGTTTTCGATATATGGGAAGAGAGAGATGCGGTAAAAATCTTATCGAGTTCTGTATCACATGAAGTTAGTGGGGCTTTTACAGTTCGTAATTTTTCTTTGTTGGATAGTATATAATAACGAAGATAGCATGTTGGTGTGATAGACATGAATGAACCCTGAGGGACGCGGATTTGTAATACTTTCATGTAGTCTGGGGACGCACCACAGTGCAGTAGCAAAATTCTCGTCCTTGTCCCAGTTTCCGTTTCCATCGATTGGTCAAAACACAGACCTGGCGCAGTACCTCAGCTTAGCATGTTTCTACATGAGTTGCGGAAGGTGGTAGTTACAGCTTTCTCCGACATCTACTCAGTTCCGACTTGCATTGGAACCATCACATGCGCAAAGCTGCAGGGATGGTAGCATAGAGTCTGAGGGGCAGTTGAAGGTGCATAGGGACTACCTAAAACCACGTTCGAATTTTACTGTAGCAGATAGGTTCGAGAAAGGTGACTCGTTTCGAGATATGAGAGTGCCAGAAATATGATTTACGAGTGGCTGTAATCATTAAAGGACTTCTCCATAAGATCCAGCGCAGGTATGTGGTTGAATGGAAAAAATTGATTCCAAATCGCAGACAGCAGTTCTACCGAACACTAGAGATCTGCAAAGCTAGGGTACATTTCTTACGACCTCAATCAGCACACCATCTACTGCTCTTTTTGATCCTTCTCAATCAACCAACGCCTATAACCCAGTCGATATATCATCGAACCTCTGACATGGCATCGAGACAGAATGCGTTACAAATACCGGAGAAATATCTAGCGGCGGCAGCGTGAGGGAGTTCCAAATACCACAGTTTCATACCACGCTCCTTATCCGAATCACTTTCAAGTTTCGATAATTTTATCACGAGGTTGTACCGTCGGTACGTGTAACCGCACTGTTGGTCTGATACAATGCACTCCGGCGATCACCGTCTATATTCAGTGTCATTGTAATTGCTTGGAAAAAAACATTTCATTCAGAGGTAATGCCATACGTAGACTTAAAAAGCCAGTATAGCTTTTAACATGGATACTTGTATGCACCTGTAGAACCAAGACAGCTTGTGATGGTAATATGGAAGTGTTTTTTAACATCTGGCGGTTTGTAAGACGGTTACAACTCTCTTTCTAAGACACAGTGGTACCACTCGCAAGAAAACTTATGAGACATGTCCACCCATCGTTGATTTTCGGTCAGTATTATTTCGTATCGCCAGCAATCAGTTATTGACGAAGTATTGTACATAGTAGTACGGGATGTGTGATAGGTCCGCCTTGAGCATCAGGTTTATAAAATATGTGTTTGTGTTCGGATATGTGCAAAGGAAATGACTATGTCTAGTCGTAAGGAAGGTATGGATTTGACGTGGAATACTGTGATAGCAAAGGGACGAGTATGTCAAGTCATAAGATTGGTACAGATATTTCTATTTCCAGAGCCACAGCCGTCAGCAGGGTGTATTTCCAATACTTCGCTCATTGTCGAATGTCGTTCCACTGAGATCGCAATCGTAACATTTAATTGTAAGTATAGCGATCAAATATATATGTGACGGATTTCCTAGGATGATGATTCTTCTTATGCGTGTTTATCGTGCAGCGCCGGTGGCCTGTGGCGGAAATGGTTCACGTTTCCCATTAACGGCAGGAGCCGTCAGAGTGGAAAGGCCTGTTGGGAAGCAGGAATGTAGTTGACTCAACCGTGTCGTCCCCTAGACAGCCGAATAGCGAACTAATACTTAGTACGAGGGTAATCCCAAAAGTTGTCGTTGTTGTGGTCTTCAGTCCAGAGATTGGTTAGATGCAGCTCTCCATGCAACTCTATCCTGTGTAAGTTTCTTCATCTCCCAGTACCTACTACAACCTACATCCTTCTCAATCTGCTTAGTGTATTCATCTCTTGGCCTCCCTCTACGATTCTTACCCTCCAAGCTGCCCTCCAATACTAAACTGGTGATCCCTTGATGCCTCAGAACATGTCCTACCAATCGATCCCTTCTTCTAGTCAAGTAGTGCCAGAAATTTCTCTTCTCCCCAATTCTAGCTAATACCTCCCCATTAGTTATGTAATCAACCCATCTAATCTTCAGTATTCTTCTGTAGCACCACATTTCGAAAGCTTCTATTCTCTTCTTGTCCAAACTATTTATTGTCCATGTTTCAATTCCATACATGGCTACATTCCATACAAATACTTTCAGAAACGACTTCCTAACAGTTAAATCTATACTCGATGCTAACAAATTTCTCTTCTTCAGAAACGCTTTCCTTGCCATTGCCAGTCTACATTTTATATCCTCTCTACTTCGACTATCATCAGCTATTTTGCTCCCCAAATACCAAAACTCCTTAAATATTTTAAGTGTCTCATTTCCTAATCTAATTCCCTCGGCATCCCCCGACTTAATTCGACTACATTCCATTATCCTCGTTTTGCTTTTGTTGATGTTAATCGTATATCCTCCTTTCAAGACACTGTCCATTCCATTCAACTGCTCCTCCAGGTCCTTTGCTGTCTCTGACAGAATTACAATGTAATCGGCAAACCTCAAAGTTCTTATTTCTTTTCCATGGATTTTAATACCAACTCCAAATTTTTCTGTTGTTTCCTTTACTGCTTACTCAATATACAGATTGAATAACATCGGGGATAGGCTACAACCCTGTCTCACTCCCTTCCCAACCACTGCTTCCCTTTCATGTCCCTCGACTCTTATAACTGCCTTCTAGTTTCTGTACAAATTGTAAATAGCCTTCGCTCCCTGTATTTTACCCCATCCACCTTCAGAATTCGAAAGAAAGTATTCCAATAAACTTTGTCAAAAGCTTTCCCTAAGTCTACAAACGCTAGAAAATTAGGTTTGCCTTTCCTTAATCTATCTTCTAAGATAAGTCGTAGGATCAGTATTGCCTCACGTGTTCCAATATTTTTATGGAATCCAAACTGATCTTCCCTGAGGTCGGCTTCTACCAGTTTTTCCATTCGTCTGTAAAGAATTCGCGTTAGTATTTTGCAGCTGTGACTTATTAAACGGACTGTTCGGTAATTTCCACATCTGCCAACACCTGCTTTCTTAGGGATTGGAATTACTATATTCTTCTTGAAGTCTGAGGGTATTTCGCCTGTTTCATACATCTTGCTCACCAGATGGTAGAGTTTTGTCAGGATTGGCTCTCCCAAGGCTGTCAGTAGTTCTAATGGAATGTTATCTACTCCCGGGGTCTTCTTTAGACTTAGGTCTTTTAGTGCTCTGTCAAACTCTTCACGCAGTATCATATCTCCCATTTCATCTGCATCTACATCCTCTTCCATTTCCATAATATTTTCCTCAAGTACATCACCCTTGTATAGACCCTCTATATAGTCCTTCCTACTTTCTGCTTTCCCTCTTTGCTTAGAACTGGGTTTCCATCTGAGCTCTTGATATTCATACAAGTGATTCTCTTTTCTTCAAAGGGCTCTTTAAGTTTCTGTAGGCAGTGTCTATGTTACCCCTTGTGATATATGCCTCTACATCCTTACATTTGTCCTTTAGCCATCCCTGCTAGCCCATTTTGCATTTCCTGTCGATCTCTTTTTTGAGATGTTTGTATTCCTTTTTGCCTGCTTCATTTACTTCTTTTATCAATTAAATTCAATATTTCTTCTGTTACCCAAGGATATCTGTTAGCCCTCGTCTTTTTACCTACTTGGTCCTCTGGTGCCTTCACTACTTCATCGCTTCAAGCTACCCATTCTTCTTCTACTGTATTTCTTTCCCCCATTCCTGTCAATCGTTCCCTTATGCTCTCCCTGAAACACTGTACAACCTTTGGTTTAGTCAGTTTATCCAGGTCCCATCTCCTTAAATTCCCATCTTTTTGCAGTTTCTTTAGTTTTAATATACAGTTCATAACCAATAGATTGTGGTCAGAGTCCACATCTGCCCCTGAAAATGTCTTACATTTTAAAACCTGGTTTCTAAATCTCCGTCCTACCATTATATAATCTATCTGATACCTTCTAGTATCTCCAGGCTTCTTCCATGTATAAAACCTTCTTTTATGATTCTTGAACCAAGTGTTAGCTATGATTAAGTTATGCTCTGTGCAAAATTCTACCAGTCGGCTTCCTCTTTCATTTCTGACTCCCAATCCATATTCACCTACTACGTTTCCATCTCTTCCTTTTCCTACTGTCGAATTCCAGTCACCCATGACTATTAAATTTTCGTCTCCATTCACTATCTGAATAATTTCTTTTATCTCATCATACATTTCATCGATCTTTTCGTCGTCTGAAGAGCTAGTTGGCATATAAACTTGTACTACTGTAGTAGATGCGGGCTTCGTGTCTATCTTGGCCACAATAATGCGTTGACTATGCTGTTTGTAGTAGCTTACCCGCATTCCCATTTTCCTATTCATTATTAAACCTACTCCAGCATTTCCTCTATCTGATTTTGTATTTATAACCCTGTATTCACCTGACCAGAAAACTTGTTCCTCCTGCCACCGAACGTCACTAATTCCCACTATATCTAACTTTAACCTACCCATTTCCCTTTTTAAATTTCCTAAACTACGTGCCCGATTAAGGGATCTGACATTCCAGGTCTCTTATTTTTTTATAAGTACATAGACCTGAATCCCTGGGACCATAATTAACGCTGACAGGTACCTTGAGACTCTGAAAAAATTGAAACGGGTAATTCAGGACTGGAGAAGAAGAATGTTGAGCAAGGGCATAAACATTCTCTATGACAACGCTTGCCCGCACATCACTCGACAAACCGTTGCACTCCTGCAACAGTTTCTGTAGAACATAATCGCCCACCCACCTATAGTCCTGACTTGGCGCCCAGTGACTATCACCTGTTCCCTAGGTTAAAGCAACATTTGGCCGGAAAGCGATTCAGCCCCGACGACGAGGTGAAAGAATAGGTTGATAACTTTCTGAATAGCATGGCGGCGAGCTGGTATGACATGGGCATACAAAAACTGCCACGACATCTACAAAAGTGCATCGACAGAAATGGTGATTATGTCGAAAAATAGCTAAATGTTCAAGCTGTAAACTAATATAAACCATTGTAGAAATAAACAGGAGTATGTACTTACGATAAAATAGGAGACCTTACTTTTGGGATTACCCTCGTATGTTTTGGGCACCTTTAGTGATTGCGTGAAAATTCGACATGGATGTGTGTTTGTGCTTGACCATTATTTTCTCATGTAAATTGTTCGATTGACTGCTTGAGCAAATTTCGCACCTTTAGTTAGTTGAGGGAACATCGATTGTGGTGTGTGCATCTAGCAGGTGAAAGACAGGTGGAAGACATGTTTGCTGGTTCTCCAGACATGAGAAACACCTTAGTTGATTTTGTAAATTATGGGGATGACTTGGAATCTGTTACATCGCCGACATCGGTGTTCTCGAGTGGAAACATCAGTTTCCTCTATTTTTGTCGAGTTTTCATGTAAAAGTCTTCGCTGATGGGATAAGTTTCTAGTTACTCAGTGGTTTACAGCACGCTCCACCTCTCTAAAGTTTCGGGTTTCTAGAGAAATAATTTCCAATCTATATCTTTGGAATTATATTAAGCAAGCGATATTGCTATGTAAGCAATATTGCTATGTGCTAGATATCGAGAAGTATCGTGAATATCGTATGATACTCTGGTGAACCATGCGAAATTACATATATTTGTGTAATCCCAGAGTCTGGAGATGGGTGCAGAAAAGAAAGCAAGCAAGCAAAACAGTAACGCTTCTGTGCTGAGAGGAGCTGACACCGAATTTGTAGCACAGTTCTGAGAGTGACTTCAGGCCACTGAGGGTGCTCTCATCACGCATCAGGAGTGGATGACTGCCCGACCTCCCAGGAAATATCTAGTGCAGCGTGGAGTATACCTACGGTGCATGTGCTTATGCCATCTATCTTCGTGGTATATGTACAAGTGTCTGGGTTGATAGCTATACAAATGGTGTAAAAGGGGCGATTTTGTATGGCGCAGGATACGAATTGTATGTTTACTACATCGACACAGTATGTGGTGATATATTTCTGCATTGGAGATGGGTTTCACGCTCTAATATTCAAGCTCCCGTCCTCAGTGGCGGAGCAGTGTAATTGAGTAAGAGTCTTCCCATATCTGACGATCTGTAGGCCACTTTGAAGGGTTTAATTGTCGGTGCAATATGGTGATCTGTGCAAAACAGTATTTTGCCACTGAAAGTCGTGCCTGCAGAAAGAAAAAAAAAGGCGTATGGTGCTTCCACATCAGCAGCATCTGTAATCCGGTGGGTAAATTCAATAAGAGTCAATCACAATGCTCCATTCATTCACAAGACATACTTTGTGTCGGGACATAGGAGTGTCTACAAACTGATTCGAGCAAGATGGAGGCAAGGTATTTATGGAAAGTTCTGATATAGCAAGTGTTCAAAGACACGTTGAAGCAGACCATCCATCTCTGGTGGGGATACCGTCACTTATCCACCACTGTGGCATTAGGACATCTCCAGAACAGTAGCTGTAGGATACCGGAAATTCCCGCCAGTTTTCTCCTCTGTAGGACAGTGCTTCGAATTCTGTTTGCATAATTGTTCTGATTTCCTCCAGCCTGTGCTTAGATGTGCTCTCTATCCAAACAAGAAGATTGCTTTTATGATTAACGGTGTTTTCACGGTCATGCACAGACACGATGAAGGCTTTTAGCTGTGAGAACGGTTACCGTTTCTGTGACGTATACTGACAGCAGGATGAACATTTTGCAGTGATGTGTCAGCCACGGTGGGCAGGTAAGCATGCGTGCACGGCTAGATGCAGTTCGCTTGTCCCATTGGGATCGCTAGCACCAATGCACCCTGTGCTATTCTGGGAAGTATTGGAACAGATTTCTATAGCATGACCTGTGAAGTCAGTATCCACAGGTTTCGCGCCATTGACCCAGGGGTGAGTTGGTGCTTGTTTAGATAGACATGTAATGTCATCAGGCATTGTGAACCTTTTAGCTGCTATGCAAACATCTCTCTCGGCCCTGGACCCGCACTGCAGCAATGCATCTTCGCGTCAGCAACGGTGCGTAGGTGAACATGTATTTCGACAGGAATTTCTCAGGTGTCAAGTATGAAAGGGATGCAGGCGCCTCATGGTTGTCGGACCTGAACGGACACCTGTACCTAGCTCGACAGCTGACAACCGTGTCGTCACTTTGCGGGGGCATGTGCGGAGTTGGTGATGTCAATGCGTACATGCATTGGAACAGTTCTTTGTTATAAGAACGTAGGCTTCCGTGGCCGGTGTCATAGTGATAAATTCTTCTGGGTATTATGCCACGTCATTGCTAAAAACTAACAACAATAATAAATTAAAACCAACGTTTCGGCCGAATTGCAACGGCCTTCCTCAGGGCACGACTGGTTTTGCATGGGGATATGTGCTACTATTTATTACAGACTATCGGCGTCTGACGTCACTGTTGTAAAACTTTTAATAGGTCCTCTAATATGATTGGCTAGTCATGACGTAAGGGAAGATGGAAAGAAAGAGGCTATTCGTGGATGTCCATGTCGTCAAAGATTGGTAGCTGTCCGCCAATCAGCGTTCGGCTTCTGGTCGGCAAGATTTCCTCCTGGTGTGCGCGGAAGTGGACTGACAGTTGCTCTACAGCTGTTTGTGCAGATACGTCCGTGTCCCGTGTAGCTTCTGCCTCGCGACCGCTTGTGGCCCATTGTACTGGGATGGCCGGCAGCCAGGATGCCGGGAGTTTGTAGCCATCTTCTCTGTTGATGTTGTCAGGCTGTTTAATAATTTCGATCGACTCCCATATTTTGCGTTCTCGCATCCACGGTTCATCAGGGTATGGCCTCAAATCGATACGAGAAGAGAAGAACCATTTACCATCGAACCAGCCGTGCATTATTAAGGGAGAGTATACAACACCACCGGAGTATCATAGACTACAACGACAGGCAACTGTACAGCATGCATTTACGGTTGTGAAGTACGTTATCAGCGAAGGACTGGGATAACATCGACCGAATAACGCACAACCAGGCCTGCATGGAGGACGACTTGATCAGCAGTCGACAGTAAAAGAAATTTGAGGAGCTAACGGGAAACAAACACGACTCACAGCTAAGTCTGGATACAGCTCATACCTTGGTTGACATTCGACGCAGACCATCAGTGAGGCAGCGACGTCAGTTCTGTCCAAAGGGTTAAACTTTGCAGTTACACCCACAAAGATTCCCACAGAAGAGATCATTCAATCTGTGGATGTGGCACTTCACCAAGTACCACATGTCGAAGCAGAAAAGGTAAGGCAGGAAACCGTGAGAATTTTACAAAGAGCAAAACCACCCAGAGCCAATATCACACGCGAACAAAGACAGGCCACAAAGGAGCTCAGGAATAACAAGGATATTGTGGTCCTACATGCGGACAAAGGAAACGCTACGGTTCTGATGGACACTTCTGAATATGAAAAGAAGATGGACGAACTGCTAAGCGATCCCATTTACAGAGTACTAAGGAATGACCCGACAGTGAGGATAGGCAGAAATACGAAGGCCCTCGTAAAGGACATTATGGTCAGTTTTGACATCAAGTCTCTCTTCACTAACGTTCCTATTGCGGAGACTATGCACATTCTACCGGATCGGATCGCACCAGATATCTGCGATCTGGTGCGCTTATGCCTGTCATCTACGTACTTCACCTGGAGGTGAAAATATTATGAACAGTTAGATGGAGTGACACAGCCAAGAGACTAATCACCAAGGTGCCTGTTCCACCTAGAATCTACAGAGTACCTAAGCTCCATAAGGATGGTTATCCGCTGAGGCCCATAGTGAACGGAATAGATTCACCTACGTATTCTGTTGCTAAACATCTGGCACCCAAGTTATGCCGTCTTGTGGGACAAACAGACTCCTACGTGAAAGACTCTTCCCACTTCATACAACTTATTAGGGAACAGCGAATAAAGCCATCAGACATTATGGTCAGTTTTGACATCAAGTCTCTCTTCACTAACGTTCCTATTGAGGAGACTATGCGCATTCTACCGGATCGGATCGCACCAGATATCTGCGATCTGGTGCGCTTATGCCTGTCATCTACGTACTTCACCTGGAGGTGAAAATATTATGAACAGTTAGATGGAGTGGCAAGGGGTTCCCCGCTCTCCCCTGTAGCTGTGGACATCTTCATGGAAGCCTTTGAGCAAACGGCCCTAGCTTCTGCTCCGTTACGTCCCATTTGTTGGCTACGATATGTGGACGACACATTCGTTATCTGGCCTCACGGTGGAACGGAATTGGGAAACTTCCTCCAGCACTTAAATAGCCTGCACAAAAAATATAAAGTTCACACGAGACCGAAAACAATGGTTCCTTGCCATTTCTGGATGTGGAAGTATACAGAGCTGCCGTAGATAAACTGGGACACAAAGTGTACCGGAAATCAACGCACACTTATCGGTACCTGCACGCAGAGAGCCACCACCACCCAGCTCAAAAGTATTCTGTCCTGCATACGTTAACTGCCCGAGCCTACCGGATAAGCGATGAAAATAACATCAAAGAAGAATTAAAGGAGCTACAACACACGTTTCATGCCAACTGCTATGATGACAAAATCATAAGCAAGGTAGCTAAAACCAAAGGAAGCAGAACACGAGAAGAAGGCAAAGAAGACCAACTTCCGCTGGTACACTTACCATATGTAAAAGGCGTCAGTGAACGGCTAGGCAACGTCCTCCACCGACGAGGTTTCAAACCGATTTTTCGTTGCAATCACAGGTTCCACGAAATGATAGGTTCCACCAAGGATGTAGTCAACATTCTCAACACTGCAGGTGTTTACGACCTACGGTGTGAGTGCGAGCTGCCTACATAGGAGAAACAGGGAGACCTGTCAGCTTACGAGTAGCAGAACATGAATGTTATGCCCGATTACAACATAACAAATCGGCGCTAAGCGGAACTCCACCGTGACTGTGGACAACCTATCAGGTCCCAGGAGGCCCGAGTACTGGTTAAAGAATCGTGGATGCGAGAACGCAAAATACGGGAGTCGATCGAAATTATTAACAGCCTGACAACATCAACAGAGAAGATGGCTACAAACTCCCGGCATCCTGGCTGCCGGCCATCCCAGTCCAACGGGCCGAGAGCGGTCACGGGGCAGAAGCTGCACGGGACACAGACGTATCTGCACAAACAGCTGTAGAGCAACTGTCAGTCCACTTCCGCGCACACCAGGAGGAAATCTTGCCGATCAGAAGCCGAACGCTGATTGGCGGACAGCTACCAATCTTTGACGACATGGACATCCACGAATAGCCTCTTTCTTTCCATCTTCCCTTACGTCATGACTAGCCAATCATATTAGGGGACCAATTAAAAGTTTTTCAATAGTGACGTCAGACATCGATAGTCTGTAATTTGTGCTTGTTAAGTTGTTAGCAATTGCTTTTAACCTTGTGCTTACTTATTTTTACTTAAATTCGTGGGCATTGTCATTTGCCTGTTCTTTTACAGTTATTTATTTGTAGTGTCAATTAAACCTAAGACGATGTCCAAGGTGCTAGCAATTGATTTTAGCCTCGTGTGTACTTAATCCTATTTAAATTCTTGGGCATTGCCATTTGCTAGTTCTTTTACTCTCATTTATTTATTGTGCCAGTTAGCCTTAAGATGATGTCAGATCTTGGTATCTGTCAACCTTATTTTGGCTACTAGCGCTCAGGTGCAATATTGCCAGGCCTATCCTGGATTTTGTCATTAATTAAGATCCTTTTATACTGTATTTTTTGGTAGGAGGTTTGGCAAGTGCACTTGCGTGTGGTATTTATTATGTCCTCCCCCCCCCCCCCCCTCCTCTTCCTCCTTCGTGTAAATTGAGTTTGGTAAGATTGCTAGGTGGCCTGTGTTCTTTTATTACCTATGTAAGTTTGCCCGCTGCCGCAGTCGTAACATGTTTTGAACAGCAAGCGGCCCATGTTGGCTAGAGTTTGAACGTGGTCTGCGCTGTTGAAATCAGCAAACTTTCTGTAAGGGAGCAAACCTTGGGCTTTGCCGTACATATATTTATTATTTGAGCTAGTCATGTATGTGTTGTTGCGTTAAGGGTTTTAGGGCATTTTTAAGTGAGATACCTTTTGGAAATTTTATCACTCTTTTAAAGAAGGTATAGGAAGGAGTAGCTTCGACTGAAAATTTAATTGTAAATTATACATTTGTGCTTCACATTATAAAATTTAACTGTATTAGGTGAAAGTATGTAGTTTAATGCACAATGATTATTTGTTATTGTATCAAATTGTAAAGTTTTGTTTGGCAGTGATTCAAACAACACAAATAAGTTTCTCTGTTCACCTGTGGCATATAACATTTTTATTACCTTATATTGTAAGCAGCTTGATTTGGTTGTGTCACTGTAATTTGTAAGCCACAGTGTAATTTATTACAATTAATTAATTGTTTTGGGGAAATAAACCTTGAATTGTATGTCCCCTTTTCATTAACCGAATCCCATCCAAATTGTCTGCTTACGAGTAGTTTGCAGGCCTATTTGCTGTGCAATGCATTATTTAGACAGTTTACGAGTAGTTTGTGTGTCTGTCCATCGGTGTACTGCGTTATTTCGGTGAGTTACGAGTAGTTTGCAGGTCTGTATGCTGTGTACTGCATTATTTCGGTAATTTACGAGTTGTTTGCGTGTCTGTACATCAGTGTACTGCATTATTTTGATAGTTTACGAGTGGTTTGCAGGTCTGCAGACTATTTACTGTGACCCCTAGCACGTCCAAGCGAGTGTTTCGTATGAGTGTAATAAATATACTCTGTCAAACACGTCCCTAAATAAATTGTTTTAAAATAAGTACATTCCTTCCTCTCTCCAGCAGCACAGCACAGGCTGAATCCTTTTCCCATCATTTTCCCCTCCCCGGACTGCCGTATTGGATTAGGTCACGGGGGAATGACTGTGCCCTCTGGTGGCAGTACTGTGTACTAGGTCAGTTGGACTCCAGACCTCATGGTGAAGACACTGGATGGTGGTTCTGCCTCAAATTGTTTAAATAAAGACTGTTTAAATAAAGTCTTATGTCTATCCTGTCTAGCACAGGCTGAGTTCTTTTCCCACCAATTCCTAGGAAGATGTGATGGTCGGGTGACTTAGGTTAGTGGTGGTAGCCGAAGTGACCTATTTTCCCTCCATTTTCTTAGGTTAGTGGAGGTAGCTGTAGTGTGTTGCATTGTCCTGATGTAATATGAACTTCCCACCGTTTTCTGGAGGTGTGGTGGGAAGGTAGGAGGGGATGCGGTTAGGTTAGATTGACGTATCTTCCTGACCAAATTTGAACTTCGCACCATGACGTCATTGTGATATTGCCATATCTATCGCCGCCATCTTGGATCTGCCAACTTGAATAAATTTGGTAATAACAGAGTGTTGGGTAACACATACTTTCTCCCACTACTGACAAGTCCGTAGCTCCTAAATCATAGGCTTTAGAGTTCATTTGAACTTTTTTACCCATGCTTTATCCAAATCATTATCCTTCCATCTCTTATTCACATGCTATGTAGCCGAAGTTTGGATATCACATTATTCAAAATTTTTATCTTTCAGTAGTGAAATCCTTGCGTATTTTCAGGCTTGTCTTCACGAGTTTCTTAGTCACTATGAGTTTTTAGACCTTTTCGTATATGATACAAATTTCACGTTTGTGGATCTATGTTTTGCAGATCATAACGGCCTACATACTACTGTATAACGTCTGGTTATAGAATGTGCTGCATGTATATTTGTTTTCACAGCATACTTTCCAGTGCTGCACAACAATACGTCAACCACATTGCCCTCTACTAGAAGAATTACGAGCGATGTAGGGCACCATTTTACCAAAATGGGAGAAAAACGAAAATTTCGTTACTATCAGCAGATAATTTCCATGGCTCATCATCAGACCTCAAGGGACATCTAAAATCGAAGTATGCTATAGTACCTTTGGAACGATGTGGGTCAGGAAGCCGATCAAGATCGCCATAAATCGATGCAGAAATTCAAGAAATCATTACTCATGAACCGTCCTCACTGACGTCTGCTTCTATCTCAGGTGAAGGTATCTTCTCAGAAGGGCAAACTGAGTCTCAAGCTCTATCCAGCGCATCAATGTCGTCAGGTTCTGGACCAAGTCCTGACTGTTTCCTTTTGTGATGCCCTCATCCCCAACTGCTTTCCATATACAACAACCAATAAGTAAATTTTTAATATTATAAAGCTGCACAGATTAAATAAAAATATGGTATTAGATGTGCAGCTTTTGAAAATGATTTGCAGAGAATACCATCCTCTGTCTGTAACTGAAGACACAGAATTTAAAAAATCATGTGTTATATGCTTTGCCCAAATTATAATTTACCAAGTCAAAAAAACTCTCAAACTCTCTAATGCCCAGTTGTTCTGTGAGTTACTGGATATAATTAAAACTGATTTGGTCACCGCAAGAGCAGTCTAACTTACATCTGAAGCATGGAAAAGTGTAAATAACATTAGTTTCTATGTTCTCACTGCACATTTCATAGATGAGAAGAGTGAACTAAAGTCATACCTTTTACAGTGCTTACAATTCGAAGACAGATATACTGCAGAAAATACCTCAAATTGGGTAAAGTCTATTATTGCCAAATACAATATCGATTTTAAAATCACCTCCATAAAGCAGGCAGTGTGTCAAATATGAAATTAACTGCCATGCCTCTCAAACTTCCGCGTATCCCATGCTTTTGCACATTCTTTAAACCTCACTCTGCAACACGCAATTCAGAAGTTAACACAAAAAACCCTTGACGAGATCAAGATAATTTTTTTTTTAAGGAGAGACCCTTTGCATGCAGCAAACTTGCTGAAAAGGAAGAAAATTTAAAAAGTGACCAGCTGAAACTGAAACAAGATGTCCCAATCAGATGGAACTCTATTTACGAAATGATGCAAAGATTTACTTTAAATAAAGATACTACAATTTCTTTCCTCGCTGTTTTAGGTGGAAAATCGATCAACTTAAACTGAAAAGATAACAGACTGGGATATAATGTAACAGGGTTTACAGATTTTGAAAGTTTTCGATGAGATAACCAGAGGTGTTCTCACGGAAAACAGTCTCACGTTCAGAAATGAAAATCTTGCCAAGATTAATGGAACGGCAACTAAAATATTTTAAAGACAAAAATGAAGAATGTCCTCAAGAAATGGAGTCATTGGTTTATATACCGAAGCGCCAAAGAAACTGGTATAGTTATGCGTATTCAAATGCAGAGATATGTAAAAATAGAATCGTTCAAAGTAACAGAAGTGCAACCGTTTCGCAAATTGCTGCAGATTTCAATGCTGGGCCATCAATAAGTGTCAGCGTGCGAATCTTTCAACGAAACATCATCGATATGGGCTTTCGGAGACGAAGGCCCACTCGTGTATTCTTGATGACTGTTCGACACAAAGCTTTACGCCTCGCCTGAGCCCGTCAACACCGACATTGGACTGTTAATGAGTGAAAACATGTTGCCTGATCGGACGAGTCTAGTTTCAAATTGTATCGAGCGGATGGATGTGTACGGGTTTGGAGACAACCTCATGAATCCATGGACCCTGTATGTCATCAAGGGACTGTTCAAGCTGGTGGAGGCTCTGTAATGACGTGGGATTGTGCATTTGGAGTGATATGGAACCCTTGACACGTCCAGATACGACTCTGACAGGTGACAAGTACATCTGATCACCTGCATCCATTCATATCCATTGCGCATTCCGATGGATTTGGGCAATTGCAGCAGAACAATGCGACACCCGACATGTCCAGAATTACTACAGAGTGGCTCCAGGTACTCTTTTCTGAGTTTAAACACTTCCGCTGGCCACCAAACTCCGCAGACTTGAACATTATTGGGCATATCTCGGATGCCTAGGAAAGCCCTGTTCAGAAGAAATCACCACCCTCTCGTACTCTTACGGATTTATGGACAGCCCTGCAGGATTGCAGGATTCATGGTGTCAGTTCCCTCCAGCACTACTTCAAACAGCCGAATCCATGCCACGTCGTGTTGTGGCACTTCTGCGTGCTCCCAGGGGCCCTAAACGATATTAGGCAAGTATACCAGTTTCTTTGGCTCTTCAGTGTAATTTCCTTAAAGGTTTATCAGAGCGTTTTGGGATTGCCTCCAGGAACGAACTGATTGACCAGGCCACATTACCGGACCCCCGATTCAAACGGCAAGGATTTTCAGCAGACAAAACATTTCAGGATTTCTATATGAAGGCTATTGTAGAAATGAAAGCGTTGGTTGTTCAACACGAAAAAACGCAGGTCATTTTTCGGCCAGTTACCACCGTAATGCATTAGGCTTCTCCAACCTGGGAGGAGTTACATGAAACTATTAGTTAGCTTCAGGCAAGTCACGATTCGGAATATGCGGCAATTGTTAACTTGGACACATATTTAGCGTAGGGATATTTCCCTAGAAACATCGATCCCTTAAACTGGTGGGAAACATGAAAATTGGTGGGGCCAACGCTATATCAACTGGTTTTAAAAGTGTTACGTATCACACAACATCAGTGCCGTGTGAACGAATATTTTCAGAAGCAGGACAAATATCCACTGAGAAGAGAAACAGACTCACATGGCCTAATATGGGTCATATTTTGTTTATAAATGACAATGTTGATTAAGTTTTCCTTTTTGGGTACATATATGATACTACTGACCTTAAATGATGACTGCAGACACGCTAATTATAGTTATCCTATAATTCTTATATTGTAGTTTTTCCAATAGAAGTATCGAAATATATCAAGAATCAGTCTTCATTCTTAAAAATTTTCCACTTGATAAAACATATTTAGGTTTATGGTGGAATATTTACAATTTTTACAGCAGACGATATTTTAAACTTTTATAGCTCAAAATTACGAGGGACATGACACAAAATTATTACTCCTCTTTAAAAAAAAAGAACGGTTTTGCCCATCTCTAGTCTGCACTGGGTCAGTAAGCGCAGGATATTCTCGTAGCAGCTGTCTGCCAAGGTTTGATATGTTGGCTGGTGAAAGAGAAGGGATGGCGGTGCGAGGTTTCTCTGTACTGGCTATACACTGACAGTCATGAACACTGGCAGACTGACACGTGGGGTCGCTAATTCTGCAGAAACAGCGGGCACTTTTTGGGCAATGTTGCATTGCTTTCGCGCACTTTGTTCTGCTTTGCAACGAGCTTGTACTGCAGAAATTTGAGCCGTAAGTCTGTTCAAATGGTTCAAATGGCTCTGAGCACTATGGGACTCAACTGCTGAGGTCATTAGTCCCCTAGAACTTAGAACTAGTTAAACCTAACTAACCTAAGGACACCACGAACATCCATGCCCGAGGCAGGATTCGAACCTGCGACCGTAGCGGTCTTGCGGTTCCAGACTGCAGCGCCTTTAACCGCACGGCCACCTCGGCCGGCTCGTAAGTCTGTGATAACTCTCCTGTAGCTTCATTATGTTAGCGGCAGGACGTTTCAGTATCTTCTCGCGTGACGCACGCCCGTGCTTTCCACTTGAGTACGGAAACGGTAACAAATCCTTTTGACGCGGCATGGCCGGCGCGGTTGTCGCGGATATCTTCAAGTGATGGAGACCGACGGCATCACTCACGACGCTAAACGATGCAGTAGGATTAGTATATGAGAGTGGCACTTTGCAAAGAAGTGATGCACTAAATCTGCCATGACAGCAAAATTACGCTAAAAATCATTGCCGATAATTGTACCTTTGACATCAACAACCACGAAGATTTAAGTGGGTTGCAGCTCATCACAGTTTTATAGATTTGGCACAATTCTTGATGTTGTTGAAATGATCAAACAATTTCTAATCATCTATTTTCACACCTTTGGTTTGTCATTACTGAAGACATGGAAGACTGCCTTCATGGCAAAGGTCCTTTAGGGCCGTGAGTTTATCCATTTGAAGCACTTGAATTCTTCTTTTGACTGCATTCATTTTTCTACATATTCAGTTCAAGTTCATAGAAACCACATACAATTTGCATGTACACCTGGCATTCTTTTGTAGAGCCAGCTTCTGGAAAGGAATTTGAAGCTTGTCTGACTTTGAGCCAGATGGACTTATTCGCAAATCTGTATTTCTAAGAACTTTCTAATAAGTCATGCACTTCTACAGTAGAACTGTTTTCCTTTTCAACAAACATCACTTTGATGTGAAAAATGTGTATGCTCAAGGAGAGAAGCAGTGTGTTTGCTCTGTTTTCCGAATGTCTATGTCTTTGCGTGTGTCGCAGATGGCTCCCATGACCCATTCCTCCTGCTGGTGGATCCAGCTTCAGACATAGAACACATCTCCAGATGTAACACACGGTGGATCCACCTTCGAGCCTTATCCCGGATGTGGCATGTTGTGGATCCGCCTCTGAACATCGCTCTAGATATAACACGCAGTGGATCCACCTTCATACACTATCCTGGACATGGCATACTATGGATCGGCATCCAAACATTGCTCAGGACATGATGCGTTGAAAATCCACACTCAAACACTAACTTGGGTCTACTCTGGCTCATAGGAGCCATCTGGGACACATGCAGAGACACAGGCATACAGGAATAGAGCAAATGCACTGCAACTGTAGAATGTGTGGACGGAGGTGACTGGATCCATTTGAGTAGGAGTGCTATACTATACCACCCAACAAGAAAAATAGTGCGTTTGCGCTAGGTATTGACAGATGTACTACATTTACAAGTAATTTTAGGATACATGGCGAGAATTGGTGTCATGATCATGTGTTTGACTCTGTTCAGGACTATTTAGGTGTTTTAAACCCTAACAAACAGTATTTACAATGTGGTTCTCTGTACTCTCCACCAATCACAGCCATGAGGTGTCAGCTAAACAACACCTTACAGAACAATTGCTGTATAGCTTTTTAACAACTTTCCACTGTATGTCCATTGGGGTAGTAATGATATATGCAAGTTTACTGCTGTCTTTCATGCTTTCCTAGAAAAGAGAACCATCTGCCTCTAAATGAACATGGATCTGCGTTAAAGGATGATAGAAAGTAGATGGAGTAATAGGTTCAGAAGGTTGTAACGAGATATGATTTAATGGTGGATTGATGATGCATTCTAGAAAGAGGGAGATGTTGCTACAGGTCATTTATCATACATTAAACCATTTTTTTTTAATTTGTGTGTTCTATGTGTGAATTTGAGCACTATCTACTAGCAATCGTTAACAGCAAATGTCTCCATAGCACAGTCAGCAGAGGGCTTCCAATGCATGTATGATGAATCTTGTTCATCGATGAAAAACCTATTTCAGCACCCTCCTCTAGACAAACAAAGATGTATGCAAAGTACTCCATTTCTCTGTCACATCTTGGACATACATCGAGTCTTCAGTTTCATATAGGTACGAAGGGACTGTTACCATGCTGTCCAAAATGCATGCATGTGGATCATCAGGGAGGGGAAGTCTTGGGAGTTTTTAGTAGGTTGGTGTATAATATACGCAAATATTCTTGCAGAAAATCAAATAGCATATCGGTATGTCAGCAATATGACAGCATACATATGGAAAACTGTGGAAAATATGAAAAATGACATAAAATCGGTAAAATTCTAGGAAAATCTGGCATAATGACGAAAAATTGATGTGACATACGTAAAAATTGAGGAAAATACGATGAAATATGTAAAATTGCTAAAATCTAGTAGAATTACAGAAATTGACTAAGAATATATAAAATTACAGATAAATTAACATGAAATGAGAGTGAGCAAAATCAATTAAATTGAGAGTTCTAGAGGAGGATAGTAGAGTGATCTACATATACACACATTAATAGAGGAAAGAGGAGGCATTCTAGAAATGTGGCATCAAGACAAAATGGCAATATTATCCTGCACATGAGCAGCACAGTATAACATTGGTCCATGACTTCTGTGTGCAAGAGAAAGGTTAACAGGGATAATCTACTATAAGACTGTTACATCTCCTCTGGGTACTGACTGTGGTCTTTATTTCCTTGTCAGTTGTCACTGTTTTTTCGTATGCATTTTCAGCTGCCGACGATCATTTTATAGGAATGTTGTGAACATATCATAATTTCCAAACGTTATCAGGCTTGAGCTTCATAAAAAGTGGGTGTCATACACCTCTGGAAACATATATAGTGTTTGTGTCACAAAGAATCGCTGTTTTCTTTGCTGTGCAAGGTAATAGTTTTATCACTTCACAGTCTGTCACCATAGTTTATTGTAGTGAAACTTGCAGGGAGAATGTATGTCAAGTGTGGGAAATATGTTGAAATATTAATTAATATATTGGAATATTAACAGTGTTGTATTCCACATGACTAATAGGTCAGAAACCGCACCGCTCTGGCATTATAGGGTGTTTAAATGCATAACTGTGTAATCTTAGGAGTGCATGTGTTTATGTTCCATGATCATTTCTCTCTTACCAATATCTTGTTGGCATGGACATCAAACACGGAAACTATACTTCACAATTGATAGCACAGTTTATTTACATAAATTGTTTCAAATTACATCCATCTGGAGCTCTATCATGCATAAACGAAAGATTTTTTTCTTAACCGTCTGTTATATCATTATTACACTCTCATATCTAATATTCGCCCGTAAGGCGATGCACGCATCTGGAGAGATCTTGCACACTTGGATGGTCACCGTGAGTAAGATTAGTGCAGAACAGTCTTTGCTCAATAGCAGTTATAGACTCAGCCCACTCTGTTTCTTCACAAGACATGGAATGTAGCAGGTATAGTACCCTCCTACTTCTGGTCAGCTGCAAATTGAATCAAGGACAGTGTTGTAGGAAGGGTTGGTCAAAGACAGTGTGGGGAGATCTTTCAATCTCCAACTTTATCCTGAGAATGTGAGAATGCTCTGTGACTCCCATCCACTTAGGGAAAGATGGGCAAATGTAATATGATGGAAGTGCTAGAAATATGTAGATCGGTATAGAGTTCTATCTGGTATATTTTGGTACATATGTTCCAGAATTAACCATACTGCACAATCATCTAGCTACATTCACAATCGCAAAGTAGAGGGGGAGGGAGGGGGCTTGGGGATGGAGTTTGTTTTAGCGATTATACAGAAATTGAAAAGCATGCTGCCGTGTCATTAGCTGGCATTGAAATTATGAAAAACTGCTAAAATTATTGAAATTAATTACACTATAAGCTGCGGTGCTTATTATGGCACATCATCCCATATCGATGGTTCTTTTCCACCCCATTTGTCCAATAGTAAGCTGTTGATTACCACATAATGATTCACTGATACCACCTGTTTGAGACAGAGGGAGCCTTGGTGGGTGCAACATCTTCTGGGGATGGCCAGTACCAAAACAGTGATCATGCAAATGACTGCAATATGAAGAATCAATCGAAATGGAGTACCTATACATCTGCTACCCTGTCACTGTGAAAGATGAGTTTAAATGTAGAGGTCATATCTCACCTTCAGTCAGTTGTTTGGAAACTCTCCACAATGCTACAAACTCTTCCAGTTTCCATATGTCGTGATGGCTTTCACGTTTTTGTCAATAAGAAACACCGCCTCTGTCTTTTATTTCAATCATCAAGTGTTTTGTGGGAACAACAGCATGGCTTACACCATGTGATGTTCATGTTTCAGTGAGAGCCAATGGATCGAGAAATGTTAATGTTGATTTACAACCTGACACAGACTTCGAAGTAATGGTGGAAAAAATAAAATGTGTGACGATGTACAAAGCTGACGTCATACAGCACTTGGATGTGTTAGAGCAGA
The DNA here is from genome assembly GCF_023864345.2 of Schistocerca serialis cubense. NCBI lineage: Eukaryota > Metazoa > Arthropoda > Insecta > Orthoptera > Acrididae > Schistocerca > Schistocerca serialis. The sequence goes on from NC_064640.1 coordinate 1,008,136,026, forward strand.
AAAAGAACAATGCGTCAAACTGCTTACAAAAGACCAACAAAGTGACTCTCTCTTGAGACTGACAATCTATGGGATAAGGTCCTCCTACAGAACAGGTGACAAAACTTTACACTGGTCTATGGAATTGAATTCGATCATTGGTCACCTGCTCCAATGGACCAATACCTGTATATTTAATAGGATCGCCACATACGCCTGATGCCAGCATGCAGATGGTATTTGATTTCGATATATCAGAAGACAAAATGCGGAAATGAGTTCTGTAACAGATGACATTAGCGGAGTTTTTATAGTTCACAGTTTTAGTCTGTTGGATGGTACATAATAATCAGGAGGGAGAAAATGTTTGGGTGACAGACATAAATGCACCCTGAGAGATGCAGATCTTCTTTGGACTGCAGTAGTTGTATGTAGTCTGGAGACGCACTGCAATGCGCAGAAAAGTCCTCCTCCTTCCAGTTCCTGTATGATGTGGAGTCTTCCTTTTTTTCCTGATAAGAAATGCCCATAACTGCTTGTACTGTTTTTTCTACTACTTTGTGTCGCAGGAGAAAGTTTCGTTTGGCGCTGGCCTTACACATTGTACATGGTTGACAGAGCTACAACAACATGTTCCCATTTCCACCAAATGGTCAAAACATGGTCCTGTCACATTATCTCAGCTTACCCTGTTTCCACACAGGATGCAGAAGGTCTTAGATATAGCACTCTCCGACTTCCATTCAGTTCCGACATAACCCCATACTGCATACTGGGTCAGATATGGCACATACTATTTTCCTCACTGTGGAGCTCATATTTGAAAACATATTTTGTAAACACATGTTGGGACAGATACGGTACACTGTTAAGAATATCTCTGCAAACAATGAATGCCATCTGTTGAGAGAGTAAGGAACTATGCAGTCAGAATCTTTGCTTTGCACTGCGAGCTGTTTATGTTAAGTTCGGTCAAACAAAAAGTAGTATTTGACACAGTAAATATTTGAGTTCGGAGTTTATATAATTTCTAGGGGTGAAAGAACATTTGTGGATAAGTTTAAAGATGTAAGTTTATATATTTGTCAATTAGAATACATATAATATTGAAAAATCGGTTTGTGACACATATGGCACAACATGCATTATTGGTAGCATAGAGTAAACATTCAACATAGCCTAACTTTCCTAGTAAAAGATATATTTTCTTTTCAGCTGTGTTAGTGCAATAAATGTAACAAAGTTTTACAGCTCTTCTGCCACAATAAGAGTTAGTGAGGATGGAAACGTTAGTGAACACCTAGATACGTCAAATGAGGAAACATTTTCTGCAGAACAATATTTTCAAAATGAAAATGTTGTGCTTTGTTCAGCATCAGAGAGAGATGATGATATCAATTCTAAGAGCTATAATATAACAAAGAAAAGATCTGTGATACCAGAAACGGAACAGAGTCAGAAGATGACAGTTAGATGAGGCTTACTGCTGATTGCAATCTTAATGGTAATCGTGTTGCAGATAGAGTTAGAGCAAAGCAACGAATTTCAGAACCTCCTACTAAGGCGGAGAAACCTATAATACACTGGAAAGTAGGACACTTGATTAGGAAAGATGAAGAGATAAAATTCACCGGTAATACTAATCTTCCTGAGGAAATATTTGATCTTAACACTCCTGTGGAATATTTTTAGTATTTCTTTACTGAAAACATAGTGCAGTGCATAACCAAACAAACTAATTTGCATTCTGTTCAATACCAACCCAATAAAAGTGTAAATGTTAATGTAGAAGAAATGGAACAATTTATTGGTGCGACCATGTTTATGTTCATTATTCAACTCCCAGCGACAATGCATTATTGGTCTCAACATCTGAGCCACTCTGCTGTAAGTGACATAATCTGCTGTAACCGATGAGAATAAATAAAACGTTTCACGCACTTCTGTGATAACAGTAATCTAGTCCCCACTAGTGACCCCAACCATGACAAACTTTTCAAAATTCGCCCACTGCTAGACCAGTAGGGTGAAAGACTGTTGCGAGTAGAAAAAGAGGAATTTTTATCTGTGGATGAACAGATTATTTCAACACAGTCCAGATCTTCAAGAAAACAATACAATCCTAGTAAACTACATAAATGGGGGTTCTAACCTTTTGTTCTCGATGGGGTGTCAGGATTCAGCTACGATTACGAAATTTTCACTGGAGCTCAGAATAATGTTATAATACCTGGTGCTGTGGAACTAGCAGTTAGCAGCAATGTTGTGCATCTTATGCAAACAGACCTACGACATGTGAACCACAATCTTTTTTTTACAATTGCTTCACTAGTACACTTTTGGAAATGTATTTACATAAGGAAGCAATACAGACACTAGGAACAGTCCATGCCAATCGTGTACCAGGTTGCATTCTTCCTAAAGAGGCAGAAGTTAAGGAGAATGGCCAAGGTAGCATGAAGGAGACGGTAGCAACAGCAGATGGCGTACAATTGTCAGTAGTATCCTGGTTTGACAACAGAGTAGTCAATACTTTGTCCACGTATGTTGGATCCAAGCCAGAAGGCGAAAATAAGAGGCTTTTCAGAAAGGAAAAGAAATACAAAATGATACCTTGTTCACTCTCTGTGATGATCTACAATGACTACATGGGTGGCGTCGATTTGTTAAATTCTGTGCTTCGATATTACAGAATTCAAATCAGATAAAAAAAATGGTCCCTGAAGATATTATTTCATCTAATTGATCTAGCTTGTGTTAATAGCTTGGTACTATGGAGAAGCAGAAATGCAGACTACATGCCCCTAGTGGATTTCGAGGTAGCAGTTACAGGCGCCCTCTGTAAAAAGGGCAAAATATTATCCAAGAAACGAAGTAAGCCAAGCAACGAAGTCCAAAGACTGCTGGACAGTAAGAAGAAGAAATGTTCTGTGGCAGATCTTCCTCAGCATAAGGAATGACAGGATGGCATAGAACACATGCCAGTCTGTCTCAAAAACCGTAGTCGATGCAAGTATCCAGACTGCAGATCAGTCCGTAGCATCAACAGGTTAGTGTTCATCACGAACGTGGTTTTGCAGTCAGTGCAATGTTTACAAATGCGGAGTTGGCAGATGCCCATTTGATGTATGGATTAGCACGGGGCAATAACCGTGGCGCGGTACGTTTGTATCGAGACAGATTTCCAGAACGAAGGTGTCCCGACAGGAAGACGTTCGAAGCAATTAATCGGCGTTTTAGGGAGCACGGAACATTCCAGCCTATGACTCGCGACTGGAGAAGACCTAGAACTACGAGGACACCTGCAATGGACGAGGCAATTCTTCGTGCAGTTGACGATAACCCTAATGTCAGCGTCAGAGAAGTTGATGCTGTACAAGGTAACGTTGACCACGTCACTGTATGGAGAGTGCTACGGGAGAACCAGTTGTTTCCGTACCATGTACAGCGTGTGCAGGCACTATCAACAGCTGATTGGCCTCCACGGGTACACTTCTGCGAATGGTTCATCCAACAATGTGTCAATCCTCATTTCAGTGCAAATGTTCTCTTTACGGATGAGGCTTCATTCCAACGTGATCAAATTGTAAATTTTCACAATCAACATGTGTGGGCTGATGAGAATCCGCACGCAATTGTGCAATCACGTCATCAACACAGATTTTCTGTGAACGTTTGGGCAGGCATTGTTGGTGATGTCTTGATTGGGCCCCATGTTCTTCCACCTGCGCTCAATGGAGCACGTTATCATGATTTCATACGGGTACTCTACCTGTGCTGCTAGAACATGTGCCTTTACAAGTACGACACAACATGTGGTTCGTGCACGATGAAGCTCCTGCACATTTCAGTCGAAGTGTTCGTACGCTTCTCAACAACAGATTCGGTGACCGATGGATTGGCAGAGGCGGACCAATTCCATGGCCTCCACGCTCTCCTGACCTCAACCCTCTTGACTTTCATTTATGGGGGCATTTGAAAGCTCTTGTTTACGCAACCCCGGTACCAAACGTAGATGCTCTTCGTGCTCGTATTGTGGGCGGCTATGATACAATACGCCATTCTCCAGGGCTGCATCAGCGCATCAGGGCTTCCATGCGATGGAGGGTGGATGCATGTATCCTCGCTAACGGAGGACATTTTGAACATTTCCTGTAACAAAGTGTTTGAAGTCACGCTGGTACGTTCTGTTGCTGTGTGTTTCCATTCCATGATTAATGTGATTTGAAGAGAAGTAATAAAATGAGCTCTAACATGGAAAGTAAGCGTTTCCGGACACATGTCCACATAACATATTTTCTTTCTTTGTGTGTGAGGAATGTTTCCTGAAAGTTTGGCCGTACCTTTTTGTAACACCCTGTATGGCACAAGCCCTTAAATCAAAACTAACGGACCACACATAAGAGATATAATTTTTTAAGTATTTTTCCAGACACAGGACACTGAAATTAATATGTGACATTTTTTCACAGCAATAAATAAAGTCATTCAGTAAGGGGTTAAATTGGAATGATCACATGTACAAAGCTGCAGGGAGCGCGGGGCAAATACTGAGGAATAGTTACAGGATGCAGAGGGACTGTCTAGAAAACCACTCTGGGGTTTTGCTATGTGGGATTCTTAACAGATAGGTTCGAAAAAGGTGACTCGTTTCGAAATATGAGAGTGGCATGAATATGATTCACCAGTGACTGTAATCATTAAAAGACATTTCCATAGGAACCATGTAGTCTATGCCATACTGTACAGGATTTTCACAACAAGTAACGATACTTCAGCGATGTGAAAGTGAGAGTATGCTCCAGTTTCTTGTCTTCTAAAATAACTTGTATAAAAGAGAAAAACCTACATTCCATGTGAGAAATTCTAGGTGCATGGTCAGCTACATTGCTGTTTCGGATTGGGTTAAGTGGATTTTTTAAACGAGGGGGGGGGGGGGGAGGGGCTGTTTATGTAGGGGTAGAATTGGTTAGAACTACTGTATGTATCCAAGCCACAGCTGTTTGTTTCGCAATGCAGTACGGCTGGGTGCAGGCGTGTCACGAGGAGTCAGCAACCAGAAGTGTCCGCCCCAGTAGGTGAGTGTGTAATGCCAAGGGGCCCAGAATCGAATCCCGGCTGAGTCGGAGATTTTCTCCACTCAGGGACTGGGTGTTGTATTGTCCTAATCATCATCATTTCATCCTCATCAAAACGCAAATCGCCGAAGTGGTGTCAACTCAATAGATTTGCACCAGGCGAACGGTCTGCCTGACGGGAGGCCCTAGCCACACGACATTTCATTTCATTTCAGCGACCAGAAGTAAGAAATTAAGTCAGCCTGTGGCATTTGGTTAGGTACAAAGAATGTGCTGACCTGTCTTCTCTTGCGTGTGGCAGTGGGCGCTAGCGAAGTGACCAGTGTGCAGGGGGTGAGCAGAGATAGATGCCGACGTGTGTGTTGCATGAGAAGTTTCAAAATGATGAGTGTTTCTACTGGATGAATATTCCAACCATGTAAATTGATCGGTTGACTGCTTAGTGACGTCTCTGTCCGACATCTGAGCGTTCAGTACAGGGCATGTGTGGATGCCGGGGGATGGGCATGCAGCTGCTGGCATAGCCAGTATGTGTGTGGGTCTCTCCTCACCAGCGCTCGCGAGACAGTCCGATGTGCTTGCTGCCGGCGGATGGCGCTACAGTGACTCCTGGTAGTCGGCGGACGGCACACTCTTTGCGATTACGAGTTTATGTGATCTGTTGGATTTTTTTCACCTGATATGTTTAGTGGAAACTTTGTGGTGGTGGAGGAGGGTGCTTCTGCTCTTAAACGTCGGTGCATACAAGACCTCGGATATACAGTATATAGCGCTACGATTTATTTGTGGCAGACTTTATATTACTTCATTTATATAATGTGTGTGATAGTCAAACGTTGAAAATATGTTTTATGACGAAGAAGGATCATTGCTAGGTGGAGGTGAGTGTTTTAAGTGATCTATTTGACTCATGTAAATTGTTAAGCAATTAATTTGAAGAAGGATCATTGCTAGGTGGAGGTGAGTGTTTTAAGTGATCTATTTGACTCATGTAAATTGTTAAGCAATTAATTTGATAGGGTAGTGCAAATGGGTTACTTCACTTGGTTTTTGATATCGAAATTGCGGCAGCTATTTTTTAGTCTCCAGCATTGGCGAATAGGAACACAATATTCTGAGGAGAGATGAAAACCCCCGTCTGCATGTTTTGAGATTTTGGTTCACACAGAGAAGCAGGGAGTGGCCTCTTGAGAGAGACAGAGAGAGAAAGAGAGTCTGGAATTTCCTGATCAACTGAATGCCGCCACTTGGTGCCTTGTTCGGTGGCCGTGAAACCAAAGGAGGCCGGTGTCAGTCCACGGTCAGTAGTATTTAGTAACGTGATCTGTAATTAGGACACTGGGCGGTTTTGATCTTCGTGGCGGGGCCCTGACGATAGACACACACGCAGGAGACCCCAAAGATGGCTACTATACTCCACTTCATTCCATTCATGATCTGTAGACCATTTTGGCAGGGTTTAGCTGTCAGTGCAATATGACTGCTGTATCTCTCTCGATCTGTACAAAGAGTTTGTCGCTGAAATTCTCTTAATTTGTGCATCTGCAGAAAGTGCCGGACAGTGTCCCCACACCAGCAGCAGAAATTTGGCAGGGAAATTCAGTAAGAACCAATCAGAGTTCTCCATGCACAGGAAGTTCCATGAGGTCAGAGCATCACAAGATATCTTTGTTGGGAGCATGGGAGTCTCTACAGACTGGTTCAAGCAAAATGAGGTGGGACAGAGCAGTGTAGCTACAGAAAGTTCCATGACATCAGAGAGTCACGTGGTGTCTTCTCTGTTCGAATGTTCAGATATGGGTCCAAGCAGACCAGCCTCCTCTGATTCAGACAGGTGGGATGCTGTCCCCTTCAGCTAAAATTGTGGCTTTAGAGCATCTCCAGACCGGTATTTTGGGACATCGAATATTCCAGCCATTTTTCTCATTTGTAGAACAGAGCTTCGAATTCTGCTTGTGCTTTTTTTATGATATGTTGTGGGTTTCGGATTACGTTATGAACTTTTAGATATGAGCATTGGGACAACCTGTGTTCTGCCCCAAAGTACCGTTATCCAAGATGGCGACGATGACGTCATCCAAGATGGTGGCCACGATGTCAGCCAAGATAGCAGCCTTGATGTCAGTTGATGATGTCTGCAAGATGGCGGCCGTGACGTCATTCAAGATGGCTGATTTTGGTGGAAGTTTGAATTTTGGTGGGAAGATAGGTCAACTGGGCTACCTCCACTAACATCACCCCCTCCTCCAGAAAATGGCAGGAAGTTCAGATTCCATAATGATAATGCAACACACCTCTTCTAACCTAAGAAAATGGCGGGAAAGAAAGGGCAGTTGGGCTACCAACATTAACCTAAGTCACCTGACCGCCACATCATCCTAGGAATTCATGGGATGTTTGAATAAGAAGGGTCACTTGGGCTACCTCTACTAACCTAAGAAAATGGTTGCAAATAAAGGGCAGTTCCACTAACCTAAGTCCCCCGACCGCCACCTCCTCCTATGTATTGGCGGACATAGGACTCGACCTGTGCTGGACACGTGTCTATATTATTTTGCATGCACTATTTTATTTAAACAATTAGAGGAACTTCTACTATCCAGTGTGGTCGCCAAGGGGTCCAGACTCCAACTGACCTAGTACACAGTACACCAGAGGATGGTGTACTGTGTACTAGGTGTACTAGGGTGGTGTGACGTAATATAAGATCGTGGGGAGAAATGGCGGGAAACAGTGTGGTCGCCATGGGGTCCAGACTCCAACTGATCTAGTACACAGTACCACCACCAGAGGGTGCTCTCATCCACAATGTAATCCTAGATGCCTGCCATGATGTCAGCTGATGACGCAAATACAGTTATCCAAGATGGTGGGAAACAGTGTGTTCATCACAAGGTCTAGATTCCAACTGACCTAGTACAGATTACTGCTGCCAGAGAGTGCTGTCATCCCTCCTGTGATGTAATCCAAGATGGTGGTCAGGAGGGGGAAAATGGCGCAAAAATGACTCAGCCTGAGCTGGGCTGCTGGAGACAGTAAGGAAGGAGTGTACTTGATTTATTTTGGAACAATTTACTTAGAGATGGTGTATATTTATCACACTGATACAGAACACTCGCTCTGACATGCTTGGGGTCATGCCAGACAGCCCACAGACCTGAAAACTACTCCTAAAGAACGCTCTGTGCATATGCAAACAACTCCTAAATTACCGAAATAGTTTCAGTACAGACATGCAAACTCCTCCTAAATAATGCAGTACACAGATGTGCAGGCATGAAATCAAACTGTAAACTGTCCAAATAGTGCATAGCACAGCCTACAGACCTGCTTGCAAAATAATGCAACAGACACGCAATCAATGCACTCAAGCACCGTCCGCCACCCCCCCCCCCCCCCCCCCCCGTCCACTAGACTGCACAGGACGCTACAGGCAGCCCCTGCGAAGTGATTCTGCCATCAGCTGTCAAATTACACACAGGTGCCCGTTCAGGTCCCGCAAGCAGGAGGCGGCGACATCTCATTCATATTTGGTACCTGAGAAATTCCTCTCGAAACACGTGATCACCTAGGCACCATTGCTGATGCGACCAGATGGGAGCGAAGACTATTTGCTGAGCGTGCTGACAGCACCATGAGTCGCCGCCTGGCGCAAGCCAGTGCTACCCATCCCTCTCATACCACTGCTGCCTACAGTAACCCGGTGAAAATTGCTTCAATTTTCGAGTATACAGTTACAGTTCTCCAAGTGTTACACTGACGTCACATAACTCCAACGCGTGCTCAAGCCAGTCCCATATGGGAGACACCTCTGGGCAGCATGTGTATTTTACCATTGCTGATGCGATACCTGGGTATACTGACGTCACCGAATGGCACAGGGTGCATTGTTCATAGCTCAACATGCGAGACGCATCTCACTGTGCTTAACTACCCAGCATGACTGACGCAATACTGCGAAGTGCATGTGTGTAGCTACAAACCACTGCAAGCACATCTAACAAGGTTCTCAATCTTATACGGATGTCACATGGCTATGCAAAATCAGAACCGAGTCGACCTCTTGGAAATTGTATGGTGTCCCAGAAATAGTTAACGCTCGCTGTCTTGATGTCTAAGCTTGTATGCATGGAAATTCTTGCCCTAACAGAACCTGTTTACGAAAATAGCGCAGAATAACATCAAATACAGTCTTCCTCGCAGTCCTAATGTGGTACCCCTTCCATCACCTATTACCCTTCCTGCTTTCAACACACAAAAACGTTCCAACCGCTATATAGAGATTCTTATATCCCAGCACAAAGGATGTGAATGAATCGAGCATTATGATTGGCTCTTATCGAATTTACCCTCCAAATTACTAGAGTGACATGTGTGGATGCACCATTTGCCTCTTCTCTCTTTCTGCAGAAGAGACTTTCAGTGGGAAAATAAACTATTTTACACAGATAGGCATATCACATCAACAATTAAACCCTGCAAATTGACCCTACATATTGTCAAATACGGAAAGACTCGTACTCAATTACACTGCTCTCCCACTGAGGACAAGAGCTTGAATATTAGAATGTGAAACCGACCCCCGACCCATCAATATATCACCTGCGCCGTACAAAGACAGCCCTTTTACATCATTCGTACATATACCGTGAAGGCAGACAGCACAGTACATATACTCGTGGCACTAGATATTTGCCGTGAGGTCGTGCGGGCATCCACACCCAATACATGACCAGAACACCCTCAGTAGATCAAAGTCACTCTCAGAACTGTTCTACAAATTTGGGCTCGCTTCCCCTCGACGCAAGCGCGTTACTGTTTCTGGTCCGGACCTGTTTACTTACTTGCTTTCTACACCCATCTCCAGACTCTGGGATTACAAAAACACATGTATTTTCACATGGTTTGCCATAATATTATACCATTTTCGCGGTACTTCTCGATTTCAAACACACAGCAGTAGCTGATCGATCACTCGCGCAACATAATTCCCAAGATATAGGCTGGAAATTATTTCTCTACATCCCCAAAATCTTAGCGCTTATCCCTCCTGCGAAGACTTTTATGTGAGAACTCTAAACAAATAGAGGAAACTGATATTTCCACTCACGAATACCGATGTCGGTGATGTAACACATTCCAAATTAGCCCTATAATTTGCAAGGTCAACTAAGGTGTTTCACATGTCTAGAGAATCGGAAAACGTGTCTTCCACATGCTAGATGCACACACCACAATCGACCTTCTCTGAACTAAATAAAGGCGCGAAATGCGCAGAAGCAGTCAACCGAACAATTTACCTGGGAGGGAATAACGGTCTAGCACAAACGCACCTCCATATTCAATCTTCTCAAATTTGCACTTGATCACGAAAGCCGTCCAACACATACCAAACATTAGTTCGCTATTCGGTCGTCTAGAGGACAACACTGTTAATTCACCTACATTCCTGCACTCCATCAGGCCTCTCCATTCTGAAAGCTGCTGAAGTTAGCAGGAAACGCGAATCATTCTCGCACAGGTGCTGCTGGCCAAGCACGCATAGACAGAATGATCCTATGAAATCGGCCACATATATATTTGATCGCTATACTTACAATTAAACGTTACGATTGCGGTTTCAGTTGAATGACATTTGACAATGAGCAAAGTACCTGAAATACATCCGCCGGCCGGTGTGGCCGTGCGGTTCTAGGCACTTCAGTCTGGAACCGCGTGACCGCTACGGTCGCAGGTTCGAATCCTGCCTCGGGCATGGATGTGTGTGAAGTCCTTAGGTTAGTTAGGTTTAAGTAGTTCTACGTTCTAGGGGAATGATGACCTCAGATGTTAAGTCCCATAGTGGTGGTGGTGGTGATTAGTGTTTAACGTCCCGTCGACAACGAGGTCATTAGAGACGGAGCGCAAGCTCGGGTTAGGGAAGGATTGGGATGGAAATCGGCCGTGCCCTTTCAAAGGAACCATCCCGACATTTGGCTGAAACGATTTAGGGAAATCACGGAAAACCTAAATCAGGATGGCCGGAGACGGGATTGAACCGTCGTCCTCCCGAATGTGAGTCCAGTGTGCTAACCACTGCGCCACCTCGCTCGGTAAGTCCCATAGTGCTCAGAGCCATTTGAACCATTTTTTTGAAATACATCCTGCTGACGGCTGTGGCTCTGGAAATAGAAATATCTGTACCATTCTTATTACTTGATATACTCTTCCCTCTGCTATCACAGTATTCCACAGTCATCTCCTTTGCACATGTCAGACCACAAACACATGCTTTATAAACCAGATGCTCAAGGTGGACCTATCACGCAGCCCCTACTATTACTAGGTAAATTACCTCGTCAATAACTGATTGCCTACGATACGAAATAATACTGAGAGAAAATCAGCGATGGGTGGATATGTCTCATTAGTTTTTCTTGTGAGTGCTACCACTGTGTCTTAGAAAGAGAGCTCGTAATCAGCCAGATGTTAAAAAACCCGATCGCAACAACTGCTGTATGTTGCTGTCACAAGCGGTATTGGTTCTACAGGTGCACACAAGTATCCATGTTAAAAGCTATACTAGCTTTATAAATCGAGGTACGACATTACCTCTGAATGAGGTGGTTTCTCTGGACAAATACCGAGACGGTGTTCGTAGGAATGTGTATTATCAGATCAACACTCCCGTTACACGTAGCCTACGATGCAACCTCGTGATAAAATAGCTGAATTTTGAACGTGACTCGGCTAAGGAACGTGCTATGTAAGCGGTATTTGCGACTCCCTCACGCCTCCACAACTAGATATTTCTATAGCACTTGTAACGTATTCTGTCTCAATACCATGTGAGAGGTTCTGCGATGTATCCACTGAGTTATAGACGATGACTGATTGAGAAGCATCACAAACAGTAGTAGATGATGTGCTGATTGAGGTCGTAAGAAAATGTGCACTAGCTTTTCAGATCTCTAGTGTTACGCTATCCGGTAGAAATGATGTCTATGATTTGGAATCAAATCTTTCCATTCAAGCATATACCTGCGTTGGATCCTATTGACAAGTTCTTTAATGATTACAACCACTACTGAATCGTATTTCTGGCACTCTCATATCTCAAAGCGAGTCACCTTTCTCGAACATATCTGCTACAGTAAAATTTCAACGTAGTTTTAGTCAGTCCTTACTCATCCTGCAACTGCTCCCATTCCTGCAGCTTTGCGCATGTGATCATTCCAATTTAAGTCGGAACTGAGCAGAAGTCGGAGAAAGCCATATCCACCACCTTCTGCAACCCATGTACACTACTGGCCATTAAAATTGCTGCACCAAGAAGACGTGCAGATGATAAACGGGTATTCATTGGACAAATATATTATACTAGGACTGACATGTGATTACATTTCACGCAATTTGGGTGCATAGATCCTGAGAAATCAGTACCCAAAACAACCACCTCTGGCCGTAATAACGGCCTTGATACGCCTGGGCATTGAGTCAAACAGAGCTTGGATGGCGTGTACAGGTACATCTGCCCATGCAGCTTCAACATGATACCATAGTTCATCAAGAGTAGTGACTGGCGTCTTGTGACGAGCCAGTTGCTCGGCCACCATTGACCAGACGTTTTCAATTGATGAGAGATCTGGAGAATGTTCTGGCCAGGGCAGCAGTCGAACATTTTCTAATTCCAGAAAGGCCCGTACAGGACCTGCAACATGCGATCGTGCATTATCCTGCTGAAATGTAGGGTTTTGCAGGGATCGAATGAAGGGTAGAGCCACAGGTCGTAACACATCTGAAATGTAACGTCCACTGTTCAAAGCGTCGTCAGTGCGAACAAGAGGTGACCGAGACGTGTAACCAATGGCACTCCATACCATCACACCGGGTGATACGCCAGTATGGTGGTGATGAATACATGTTTCCAATGTGCATTCACCACGATGTCGCCAAACACAGATGCGACCATTGTGATGCTGTAAACAGAACCTGGATTCATCTTGGATGACGTCATCGCCGCCATGTTGGATAACGGTACTTTCGGGCAGAACGCAAGTTGTCTGATTTTCCCGTCTGTGCTTAGACACCAGTGTGTTTAGAAAAGTGAGAGTAATAAAAAATAAGTGCCTTAACATCCCTGACTCCAGCAGCAAATATAAACTAAGCCCACTCAGCATTTCCTTGCATGATCGGAATAAAAACCGCCACAATTGTTTATATATTCCATATTACCTTGTCACCCACAAATTGTTTAAATAAACAATATTCCATACACTGCAGTTAATTTCCTGATGAAGTATTTAAAGAGAGTAATATACTATATTCCAAACACTACCTTGTATCCCTTAAACTGTTTAAATAAACAATATTCCACACATTAACTTGTCTACCAGAAATTGTTTGAACAATACTCCATACATTGCAATCGATTTCCTGCCAAATTCTTTACATAAATAAATCAACTATATTCCATACACCGCCTTGTATCACATACATTGTTTATACATACAATATTCCATACATTGCATTGTCAACAAGAAATTGTTTAAACAATATTCTGTTCACTTCACTCGATTTCTCACCAAATGGCCAATCAACTGAGTCTTTTTCCCACCAGTTTCCAGGTAGAGGAGGGGAGTGGGAGGGCTGGGGGATTTCCCAGAGTGGGATGAGATAATTATTTGAGCAATTTAATTAATAGTCTATCAAACTGATAGAGTGGAAGGTGCTATTTCAATAACTCAGGCCTGGAAGTGTACTTGTATCGGCGAGGGGAGTTCTCTCAGGGGAGGAAGAGGAGGAGGAACTAACAAGCTTTAGTTTCAGAGTGCGGAATTATCGTTACAGTGCTAGACAAATTCCAATATCTCGAATCGAGGTATCATATACATCCACTATGAATGAAACGTTTCTCTGACAATTACATCATTGGTAACGAAACTTGTGAGAAAATATATAGCCTTGTGTGTGCAGCTTATACTTCATCCAAATTATGCTGTGCTGAAATTCGTCAGATAATGAAATGCAACTTCGTTACCACAAAGCCAGACATTGTCAAAAAAAAAAGAAAAATCTGGCCAGACATTAAAAAAAGCATCGAAAAGCCGAACATGACCTGAAAAAATTGGACAGTTGGTAACCCTACGTCTACACACAGCAAAATAAAACGTACAGAACTCTATTTTTAACATCAACAACTTCCCATTGCAATTTCCTCTCAACAGCTAGCCTGCAGTTAGGTCACTGTACTGCTGATAGACTCAGATGTAACATTTGTTTCCATTTAATACATTATTCTATCAAATTATTCTAAGTCCTCTGGCTCAGGCTTACTGCAGTCCTCAGCTGGCAATAATCAGAAGCCATCAGTCAAACAGCATCCACTGCCCGCACTTTTAGCTCTTACTGTATCATAGCAAAGTCACAGCAAGAACTTCGTTGTCGCACATGAGCAAGCTGTGCAGCAGTGTGAACCAACCAAACTGTTGCCTCATAAACGATGTTAGGGATAGACCCCTGTTCGTTAGTAGTCATCTCTTTATGATACTACTTGGACGAAATGACACCGTCACAACAATGCGTGTTCACAGCCGCTTCTCCTCATAGGCGGAAGATAGGAACACGATGCGTAGATGCAGTCACATACCTCTCCATGTTAATTTTTAAACCTTCTTTCTTAGTTATTTCCTGAAGTCAGTTTTTGCGCCCCATCTGTACCACAATCCTTGATGGGGCCCAACTCGCCACGACCCTGCTTATTATTTCAGATGTACACATCTGATCAAAAGTGACCGGACACCCCTATGCAATACGGAATTGACCACTAGATGTCTCGAGAGGCTGACCCGCCTTTATACAAGGAGGTAGGGAGTACAGAGCTGTCAAGATGCGGTGCGACTATCGAATGGAGCCTGTTCAATGTCGTACTGACACCTTTGGAACCTTCTTCAGGAGTTATCATCTTATTGGCACAGTTGTCGCATTTTGTGGTGCTCTGGAGAAAAGTTGTCGTTTTGTGCCCCTGACAGGTATGCATATTGAGAGTGTAGCCTTACTGCTTGCTGCTCTACTATCGGGTATGGAGGGTATGGGTTAGATCTGTGTGACTGCGATGATCATTTTGGCATTGCCTTTGCCACACAGTTTTCTTTCCCTTGCCTCACAGGCCATCCCCCCTGCTCTTCCTGAGGTGTTAAGGTATTTGCAAGCTAGGGCCTGTTGGACTCCAGGGATACCCTGGACTGAGGATTAGGACTGGCTCTGATGTGGATACCTGCTATGTAATTATAGAGGTGCGAACCAAGCATCAACCAATATGCCATGGTGACACCACTAAACGTCCGACTGAAAGCATAGCTTCCATGAAATCAACAAGGGAATCCTCCGTGAAATGCTGTGAGAGTACTTGCCAGAGTGCACGCCACCTGAATGGGGGCATCATCATCATCACAGACAACAGTTAACATCGACAGGATGAGGTTAATGTTGGTTCGAGAGGAAGAAGACAGTTTAAATGATGAGGGAAGGCTTATCACAGACTAGAGCAGGAAACAAAGAGAGAGTACAAATACAACACAGGAAGTGGTAGCCAATGTGCCGAACGCTACCTTGTTTTCTGCTCTGGAAAACGAGGAAGCGGAAGGCGAGAGGAGGATGCTCGTGGTTAGGAGAAAGAAGGAGTGTGTACCTCTGATCATTGTCTACCTGACCCAGGAAATTTCAAATCTGGTCAGGGACCTGCAGAGGGGTTTAAAGGGGAAACTCACAGGCAAAAACGGTGGTAGACTACGACACAGTCAAGGACGAGATGAAGAGGCACGAGATTGAGTTCCACTCATACTCAGTGGAACAAAAACAGACTTTATGTTCTTATGTGTGGTAGTCAAAGACCTTCTGAACGATGCCAAAGCTGGTGAAATAAAGGATGAGCTGATTGCAGAGGGGTTTGTAGTGATAAGTGTACATCACCTCACAAAAGTAGCTCAGGAAGACGGAGAAGAAGACAGCCATAAGAACGAGTCTAACCTCCTGGCGGTAATCGTAAATAACCACAGGGGGCCAGAGGGAATTTAAGGTAAGGTATATACTAGGCTACCATGTCAGTACAGAGAAATACAAGAAGCCTGAAGGTCCTGGGCAGAGCCACAGCAGTCAGCGGTATAATCACGCTAGTCAGAATTGTAGCTTAAAGCCACGACGTGTCATGTGTGCCAGCCCACACTTGACTAAATAATACAAGAAGGAAAGGACAGCTGACCCCACTTGTGCCAACTGCAGTGTTAAACACCTGGCCAGTTACCAAGGTTGTGAAGTGTGTCAAAAATTGGTGTACATCCAGAAGCAGCAGAAAACGGCCCCTGCTGCTACTGCTGCATCTGGCCAGCAAACTCGTCAGAAGCAAATTTCTAGCTACAACTAGTGCAGTTGCCAGTACTTCGACTTAGAAAAATCTGCGGCTCTCCTCCATCTACTGCACTACTGTGGTACCCCCTCTCCCATAACAGTGCTGGAGATAGTCACTCCCCCCACCACCACCAGTACCTCCACCACCAGTACCCCCACCAACTCAGGTGACAATTGATATGCCAAGTTTGGTCACAGTTGGGGCTGCCAGCATACAATTAAAAATATGTAACCATGAATTCACCATAGTTTCGGCATATAACTCCCCCATAGCTACACCACAGCACAGGACATTCAGGCACTGGCAGGCAATTTATAGTGTGTAATAATGACAGGGGACTTGAATGACAAGCATACCAGTAGTGACTGTGGTTGCAACACCATAAACAAGAGCAGAAGGAGATTGAGGCAGTTTTTCAATAATAATCCCTGAGGGCAATCGTTGCCAAGGAGCCTACTCACATCCCCTACCAAGCAGAGTTCAGTCTGGATATCCTAGACATCTTCCTGGCCAAGGGCCTGACGTGGAGAACTAAAACCACAGTTCGTTATGAACTGGACTCAGACCACATCTCAGTTTTCCTGGAATGTGCCAGTGTCACAGAGCAAGACAAGAGGATGGAAAATACAACATATATCACAGACTGGGCGTTATATAATACCACAGTACAACAGCACCTGAAGGACGTACAGCAAATGTGGAGTGAAAGAGAGGTGGACTCTGCAGTCGAGTATTTCATGGTCATCCTCGACACCTGTGCTCAATAGACAAGCAGCAGGTTGACCACAGAACCTGGTACTAGAGACCAGCTCCTTGACGTCTGGGACCTGAGTGTTAATAAGTGGCAAGTGAGGAGGGACTGGCAGCATTACCACAATTATGCTGATCGTTGTTTGCTTAGGCAGCTTGAAGGCCAGAGGAAGGGAAAACTACAAGAGCACAGAGTCCTCTGCTGGGAAGAAAGACTCAAAGATGCAGAACAAAATATGACCAATGTGTGGGAGATCGTGAAAGCACAGAAGACTACACCAAAGGTAGAGAGACCACTCCAAGGAGAAAGTGGATTAGTTCATGAACAAGAGGAAAAAGCAGAAGTACTGGCAACATCATCTGGGACAATTCTGAACTTAAGTCATTGTAGATGATGAGAGTGAAAGGCAGGAGAGCCACAAGAATGGTTTGGGTTGGGTTGATTTAGGGGGAGGAGACCAAACAGATTAGGGAAGGATGGGGAAGGAAGTCAGGCATATCCTTTCAAAGGAACCATCCCGGCACTTGCTGAGGCGATTTAGGGAAACCACAGAAAACCTAAATCAGGATGGCCAGATGCAGGATTGAACCATCATCCTCCCGAATGCGAGTCCAACTCTTAACCACTGCACCAACTCTCCTGATAAGAATGGTTAATTAATGATATGACAAAACTTCATTCTGTTTTTTTAAATAATCATAGACAATACATATTTCACCACCATTTAGATTAAATTTATAATTCATATACTTATCAGTCAATTGATAAATGAATAAAGATATATAATCACAGCCTTCAGTTTAATCATTAGGATAACAAACAGAAAGTCCTGCCATATGAACTACTTACATCTAAATATATTAAATAATTCCATTTCTTAATTGAATCATAATCTTTCAAATATTTATTATTTGTTTTGAAATACCTCTTACAATGTTGAGACATAGTACCTCTAGTTCATTTCTCTATCATTAGAATCATGTCACAATAATCTAATAATTGTAATTTAATTTTAGTGATTTTTAACATCAAATCAAAAGCTAAATGAGGGACTGTAAAATACCAAGATCGATCTGCATCATAAACCTTTAATAAGATTTCCCAAATTTTCGAAAACATGAGATAACAAAAAAACATCAGTTTTGAGATGTAAATCATGATATTCACCAAGATTCTTTATGTGGTGTCACCGCCAGACACCATGCTTGCTAGGTGGTAGCTTAAATCGGCCGCGGTCCATTTAGTACATGTCGGACCCGCATGTCGCCACTGTGTGATCGCAGACCGAGCGCCACCACAAGGCAGGTCTCGAGATACGGACTAGCACTCGCCCAGTTGTACGACGACTTTGCTAGCGACTACACTGACGAAGCCTTTCTCTCATTTGCCGAGAGACAGCTAGAATAGCCTTCAGCTAAGTCCATGGCTACGACCTAGCAAGGCGCCATTAGCCTTACATAGTTTGATTGTTATCGTATGAAATGTCTCATCAAGAATGCTGTATTCACCTGAAGGAATAAAAGTTAAGTATTCGAGGAGCTGCATACTTTTCTTATTAGAATTCACTACTTATCCTGTTCCAGAATTCACGCCCGTCTGCATTAGATAGCGTGCATTTCGGCCTCCTCTATCTACAAGGTGTTGGCACATTTGCCAACACATCACTCTATATTTAATTTTTATGTTGGACATTTACTATTGTGATCATTAATATCACACTCACTTAATTTATTACAGAATTTTGGTTTTGGTGGAAGATCTGTTTCTTCAAATTATTTACAATTATCCGTATACTGATAAGGATAAACTCGTTTTCTAATTACTAAATTTACTAAAATTTCGGGAAAAAATTAAGTATTGCTTGTAGATCGAAACTTTCTTAAATCTGATGAAAGTTTGTTGGGACTTGAAGTGATAAACTTAAATGTACCAAACCTCATTTTCAAATTTTCTGTATTTTATCAAAACCAAAATACCTATCTTCATTGTTGGTATTAAATACATTTATTTTTTCACATAAGTGAGTTTTTATGAACAAATGAGCGTCATATCCTGATAAACTATGCAAATAAATTTGTACAAAACGTGGATGAATTATTACATCATGGATTTCTATATTTTCTGGTAAAATGATCTTGATGAGGAATTTTTGTTTCTCTGAATAATTATGATTTTGAATTATTATGTCTTGGTTGCTCTTCAGATGTTAATGGTTTCATTTCTTCTGTTTCAGTATATAAATTACCAATTTCGTCTACTTCTTTTTTTCATAAATTAGATACATTTTTATAACAATTTGGTCCTCTGTGTACAACTGGATTTTTATTAGCCCATTGATGTACTAAACATAATAACAAAAATCTCTTGGTTCATATTTCTGATATTTCATACTATATGATTTTTTGGATGAGGCTGACAACTAGCCATTTTTAGAAGTAAACATCCGAAACTAACAGAAGAAACAAATAACACTGCCATTGTATGCTGATCTGATGATTTCTTCTTGTAATCACAGAAAAGTATGAAATTTACTGCTAGTCTATTGTGTAATTTTAAATTTTCTTTCATTATTTCCACAATTTTCGATTTTGATACAGAAATTTTGGTCAAGCAAGTTTCGAGTATTCTCTAAATTTATAGTTTGTAATATACTGTCAAAAGCTTTATTAGCTACACACTGATTAACTGTTTTTCTATTTTTTATTGTTTTTCCTATACGTTAGTAGCAAATGATAATATTTTTTTCATATGGTCAGTTTGATCATTTTCAAAAATTTCATCATCTTCAGTTTCAAAATAAGGTACTTGTTTCCATACATTCTTCTTCATATCATTATGTTAAATTATAAAAGCAATTACATGATCTTTTGTTAAATTACTGCACACAGTACTTTTTTTCTTTTTCACTAATCACAAAGTTTAGCAATTATGAACTTTCTAAATTTTATTGGCATCCACAAACAAATATTTTATTAGAAACGTACAGACAGTGGTGTATATATAGAACAAAATGTATGAACTAGAGCAAAACTGTTAAAAATTTCAAAACAAAAGGAAATTAAGAAATTAAAAAAAAAGTTGAGTTCAAGATCAAGACAAATTTAAGTTCTAGATAAAGAAGAATTTAGAGTTACGGCATTTAAATTGTTTTTAACTGTGTCCAATCTTATATTTTATCACCAGTTTTCGTTAATATTTATAAGGCATAAAATTTTATTAGAAAAAATGATAATTAAGAATTTATCAAGGATTATTAAAAATTAATTGAATTTAAGATAAAAAGAAACACAACTAAATACAATTTCTTAAGCGACGTTTAAATTATTCTCAATTTGCCTCAAACGCATTGTTACATCCAGATTTCTTGTTTTTGATATATTCTAGAACACAGAATTTACATTTACTTGCATATTGTCCTTTAGCTAAATGATCCAAATAAAAACAATGACAATTTATTCCCTTGCCATGTTAAACAGTCCTTTGTCAACTCTGAGGAATTTGAGCTTAATTATGATATTTATTTTGTTGTAAAATTTGTTAACAGTATTTTACATTTATTGACATGTTTGTCTTTAGATGATGAATTTGAGAAAGAAAAATGAATCTTTTCAGTTTTTTAACAGTTAATAATTTTGGTTTTCATCACGGATTATTCATAATTTACCATTGATAATAATATCTTTGAATATTCATAATGGGAAACATCTTTTAAATAATCCTTCTAATAACATTTATAAATATATCTTCCACATAAAAACAGAATTCTTTTAGTGTTCCAAGTTTTGAATGATGTTCCTCCAAATATCGTTCACATATCATACTATAACCATCTTTTGTATATTTTTGTAAATGAGGATTACCAATTCCCACCTCAATTTCTCAAATTTTACAGTTTTTTGTTTCGACACAGTCAGAAGATTGCTTTGGCAATCGCTTAATCACTTCCATTTAATAGAAAATTTTTTATAATGTGCAACATCATATAGTAGTTATAGGTTCAAATTTTGGTAATTTATTCTTTACAACAAGAAGTAATGCTAATTATGTGTTACTATTTATACAAAACATAGTAATATATTGCTATCAAAAATAATAACATTAAACAAGACAATTTTCTATTAAAATTCTTTTGTTAATGAATGCAGTCACTTAAATACTGGGTTTTACAAAAAGGTACGGCCAAACTTTCAGGAAACATTCCTCACACACAATGAAAAAAATATGTTATGTGGAAATGTGTCCGGAAACGCCTACTTTCCATGTTAGAGCTCATTTTATTACTTCTCTTCAAATCACATTAATCATGGAAAGGAAACACACAGCAACAGAACGTACCAGCGTGACTTCAAACACTTTGTTACAGGAAATGTTCAAAATGCCCTCCATTAGTGAGGATACATGCATCCACCCTCCGTCACATGGAATCCCTGATGCGCCGATGCAGCCCTGGAGAATGGCGTATTGTATCACAGCCGTCCACAATACGAGCACGAAGAGTCTCTACATTTGGTACCGGGGTTGCGTAGACAAGAGCTTTCAAATGCCCCAACAAATGAAAGTCAAGAAGGTTGAGGTCAGGAGAGCGTGGAGGCCATGGGATTGGTCTGCCTCTACCTATCCATTGGTCACCGAATCTGTTGTTTAAAAATGTGCAGGAGCTCCATTGTGCATGAACCACATGTTGTGTCATACTTGTAAAGGCACATGTTCTAGCTGCACAGGTAGAGTATCCCGTATGAAATCTTGATAACGTGCTCCATTGAGCGTAGGTGGAAGAACATACTGACGAATCTAAAATAAAAAGTTTGGAAGGTAGGAGACGAGATACTGGCAGAAGTAAAGCTGTGAGTACCGGGCGTGAGTCGTGCTTCGGTAGCTCAAATGGTAGAGCACTTGCCCGCAAAAGGCAAAGGTCCCGAGTTCGAGTCTCGGTCGTACTGAGAGTAATTTTGCTCATCTATTTACACACTTTAAGTGTCACCATGTAACATGATTTTTATGTCTATTGGTACAGTTTTTACTTTATTTAATTTTACTGTGTTTTAGTGACATAATTATTACGCTATATTAAAATACTTGTGTTTTCAGCTTTTGTAACTACATTATTTAATTAATTTTCTAAATACCTTTTGTTAGTTACATCTTTTTTATTAGATGGATATTTATATCTACTAATACTCTCTCATTATAATTAGTATAACTTTTAGCTACTTGAAAAATGTTTCTCAATTCACTACAGAATTGTTATCTAAATTTTTTCCTTTTAGATCAAATCCCTTCTAGTCTCATTTTCATACTTTTTCTGATTCCAATAGATTTATTTTTCAGTACTTTGCATCTGCATTTTATTTCCAAATTGTCCATTTATTAGATTCAAAATTTCATCAAATTGACAGTTATCAAATAACAATTTTAGTACAAAGAAACTTCATGATAACCTTGTATTCCTTCTGTATTGTAATGTATATTTTATTTTACATAAATTTTAATGACTTTTTTGGTAAATTGTCACTAAATGTATAAACAACAATTTCTGCATTATTTGTTTAGTAATAACAAATCCAGTGTGTACCAATATGATTTGAAGTATCTAAATTAACTGCTCCAGATTCAGATTAGTTTAAAGAAACAAGAACATGTTTAATTTTAAAGCGTTTCACTAGACTTTCTAGGTCAAAATTTGATAATAATTCCTTCGAATTTTTTATTCATTTACCATTCTTGTCTAGTGCTAAATTATGTCTTCTTTGTTCTTCTAATTCAGCATCATTTATTGCTTAGCCTGAACTAATTAGTGATAAATTGTTCTCTGCCCACTAATGAATCAATAGCACCTGATAGCTGCTATTAAAAATATAAGAAACCTCCCATAATTTTTAGTTAAAGCTGATCTTTCTATCTTTTTCTGTTAAATATTCAGTAATAATTTCTAATGTGTTTATCTAATGTTATGAGCGAATTTCAACAGGTATCTTATTTGTCTGTCGTTTTTTTAGAGTCAGTTAAATGGGCATCAGTGCTGTTTAATGGTTGGTTATTTATCTTAATTTTAATTGATTAACGTTTAGTTTTGCGATTCAGTAGCACAAAATAATCAAGGATGAAATTATGTGTTAAAGTAGATCAAAAGTTTATAAAAATTAATTAAATTTATCATATTGTGATTAAAAAATAATAAAAGGATTTGTAATCCATAACCATCTATTTCCAAAATTAGTCCAAATTTTCATTTTCTATACATTATTCCTTTAACTGCTGTTGCAGCTATTTTTTTCTCCAAATAATGCATATTTAGCAAACATTATTTCTTATGCGATTTTTGATGTTATTTATGTACATTGAGTTATATTCAAAATTTTTTATCTCTGTGGGCAATATTATGCTTAATAAATGGTTCATCTAATATATTTATATGTTAATCTCCTCTAACTAATCTTTGTTGTAATTATGTTCCTTGACCATAGTAATTATAGCTAGTAAGATGGATTTCGAATGGTAATTTGTTAATTAATACATTCATTAACTCTTTTTCTTGTTTTTAATTTTTCCGAAATATATGAGGTGAAATGTTGAAAAGTCTAATTTCATAAGGTATGCCTCTTGCATTATTGATAGCTAAATCATTAATTTTCCTAGTTAACATTTTTGATATACCAACTTTTTTGTTGCAATAATTCTTATTTCCAGCTAATTCTTCACCATGAGTTGTCATTAATGTTTTGGAAAAAGCTCTAACACTATTCAATCAAACATATTCAACTAGTTTTTCTGTATATTGTTTTTTACTAATCCTTCACCTGTTTTCTCATCATCTGAAAAATTTACTGCTAATTATGGAAAATTAACTTCAACAATTTCTTTTTACCAAATTAATGTATTAAATACTTTGACTTGAGCATGTTTTATTTGTATTTTATTCAGAATACAGTGCCCCTGAATCAAATGTCGTATTTCAATAATTGGATAAATCTTCAGAATGAATTTTTTATTTATATGTAATCTGTAGGTACATGTTTTTAGTTGATTCAATTACCAAAAACATCTCTACCTCCATGTTCTCTTTTGCCAATAATTAATTTACCTCCATCAAATTTTTCTGCTAAATGGCCAGTATATTTAAACATATAAATAGGTTAATATGTTGTAATATATTTCAGCATGCTTTCACTTGAAATTTTTTAACTTTTTGTTCTTTTCGATTTTTATTCACTTCTTCACAGTTGTTTAACTCATTTTATAGTTCTGATGCAGTTAATATATAATCAGTTGGTGATATACACCCAAATTTTTGATATGTATAAGCTTCGCTATGAAAGGAATAATCTCTATTTTCATTAGTAGCTTTTAACAGATTATCACCTTAACCTTCCAATCCTTGTTCAATTTCTTTCGATTGCATTATTAACAGGTTGATATTTTTCATATTTCATATTTTTTTCATATTTTGTTCTTGGATGTTTCTTCCATTTTTAAATTTCTTCAGCTTATTTTCTATTTCGTTTTGCTTGTTTCCATCTTCTGGACTGAATGGTGTAAAGGACAAATCATATGTTGACAACATTTAATTTGGATAAAAATATTAATAATAAATTTTTAAACGTTTATGCTTATCTTTAACATGTTTAATGTTTATATTTTACATTTATGCTTATGTTTGAAAATAGTAATAATTTAAATTTTTATTTTCAACATAAAGTCTTAAGGTAATGAAAATTAAATTATATTAATAGATTTTTAATATCTGTTTCAAACTCATTTCATTAAGATAAAAACTTTAGTTCTTCATATAATTAGAAAATTTTTTATCTTGTTGCAGTATTCTCCATCACTAGTTTTTCTTGTCATATCTAGTGCAAAAATCTGAATGATCTGCATTCCAACATTTACTACATTTTCCTGTTAAATCTTCGAAAATTAAATCTCATCAACAAAATCATTGTCAATATGATTTAAATTTGTATTATCTTGTCTAAATATTTTCCAGAAATATAAATTAACTTTGATAAATTATTTACATATCTTTGAATTTCTGAGAGCTAAATAAATACAGTGTAGTCCTTTATGTTTACCTGTAGTAAAATATTCTCTAACTACATCCTGATTTTCCAGAACGAGATCATCAAATAAAACAACCAAATTATCTTCATATTCATCCAGTGATATAATTTCATTATTTTTAGTAAAAGTAACAATAATCTCTTTAACTTCTCTACACATTCTTTTAAATTCTTCGTATTTTATTTGATCTAAGCTTCTAGAATAAATATATGAATGATTGATTTCATCCCAGCTGAACTAACCTCGACTTGAAGTACAATTATCAATCTTAATGTTGTTATCGACAGCCATTTGGTTCAATAATTGCACATCAAATACAATTAGGTAAACACTTTTCATGCATATTTTTTTTAGTTTTGTCTCAAAATCTTATTTAGGATCCTAGTCTATTTTGTGACAGCTAATGCACTCTAGACTGTGACTCATATAATTATTAATAATTTAGTGGTAGTCAGTGAGATGAGTATTTCAATAAGTGGTAATTCATCAGTTCTATAGAAAATAGTAACTGTATCTGTAAAAGACAGTTATAAAAACGTTGCCCTAATTATATGCCATCTTTAACTCCAAATATCACATTCAAAAAATAATAAACACTTTTGTGACAGAGAAACAATAGAAATTCCTGTTGGGCAATACAGTTTAAAAAGTTTAAAAAAAAGTCATTCAAAGAAAAAACTTAGTATAAACCAAAATTAGACGAAAATTTACACAGAGCTATTATTGAGAGTGATATTCAATAATATATAGATATAAACGATCATACCAGAAGTGTGTTAAGATTTAATAATCAATTTATACCACCTAATAAAAATTATTGCTAATAATATTCATAAAATTATACCATTTGAATGAATTAATGTTAATGTAATCTAACTGATGGAATGTTTGTAACAATTTATGATTATTTTCAACATGAAACTAATACTATTACTTCATTTAAGGCTGACATTGAATCTGATGCACTGATAATGTAGGAACCAAAGTATCCTTTATTTATTCCAGTTCATGATAAAATTCAGGATTTACAAACAAGTATTACTGATAAAAATGCTAATTTGATTGATTTCAATGGTGCTACTATAACAGTGTTTTTTAGCAAATTAATCAATTTTAATGTTTGTAAATGAACAAGATTGACAGCTATCAATTTTATTACTTTCTTATGGATGAAAAAAGTAGAAATAATTTAATTATTCGTAATAAAGATGTAGATATTAACATCCATGTTGGTGCTGTATGTCTACATCGAAATAATGCTACATTGTACATAAATTTTATGATTATTACAGCTGATGGAAGAGGTCACTCATCATATGATGGAGAATCATGTGTTACAGATAAAATACAGAACACAGGAAGAGATCCCAAACACATTGCTCTTCTTTCAGTTTTCTCTATTTCTTGTGTTAATATTGCACTATCTGTTAACGGTCCCAGAGTGATGAAAAACACTGGAGTACCTCAGATACTCAAGAGCATGGCATTTGATGTCGAATATGCTGAAATCATTCTTGACAAGTTACACTTTTAACAATTAATTAAAATAAAGATTTCAATTCAAAATTAACACCTGACTAAAAAAACGGCCCATTTATAATATTGAGTAGCAAAAGTTCATGTCAATGGTAGAGTGGCATCACCTGAACCCACAGTGAAAGTGCATTAGGAGCTGTCAGCATTCTAAGATGCAGACAAGGTGTTAGTTGATCATACATTTCAAGTTTTCATCTGGTAAGGCCGTGCTACAGCAACTACTTGTGGTTGTGCAGTCCTCTCCATGTTTGCAGAGGTGGATTATAACAGCTTCCTTCATGAGCTGATGAATGATCCTGCTTCAAAAGTGAAATAAGAAGGACTGAGGCTCATTGAGTTGCTGCATTGTGCTGTAATGAATGCTGTCATGACATGGTGAGGTATTACATGCTACAGAGAATGTCAACTCCAGCACCAAAAGTGAGTAAGAGCATTTGCTAACTGCATTTTTGGTAGAAAAGAAATGGCTCTGAGCACTATGGGAATTAACATCTGAGGTCATCAGTCTACTGGAACTTAGAACTACTTAAACCTAACTAACCTAAGGATATCACAAACATCCATGCCCGAGGCAGGATTCGAACCTGCGACCGTAACAGTCGCGCGGTTCTGGACTGAAGCGCCTAAAACCGCTCGGCCACCGCGGCCGGCTTGGTAGAACTAAAGTCAACACTGCACCTCTCAGTGATCACTCGACATTGACAGAAATCTGAGTTCTATCTTGTAGTAGTGATTATATGAAAGAAGTGTCTGCCCCACTTGTGTTAAACTCATGCCATTACAGTTGAATGCTGTAGTGGTGAGGCTGTACTGCTCACACTTAAAACAGTGCAGTGGATTAAGGACTTATGCTCCTACTTCAGGCGGATGACTCTTACCAAAATATGCTCAAGCAAAACTGGAGAACTGAAGGTTATAATAAACGTAAGCATCTTTTCTAACTGGACTTTCACTCGCCAGATTAGGTTTTCGACTTTCATGCTGTCATCTCCACTCTTCCTTCAGTTTCTTTACATCTATGTACATGAGTTCTTTGCATTCTACAACGCCAAGATTTAAAGAAGTATAATTTTCTAACAATTCAGTATTTCCCAAGAGCTTTCAATTTCGGTAGTTATTCTCCTTGATGTGATGTGGCAATTTCCAACAGTAACACCCCCCAGGCACTTGATGGATTTTAGTGAGTGAACCTGCTATACATTGTAACACTTTTTGAATATATAGCCGACATTTTTTCTAAGTTTCTCTCCCATTATTTAATGTTTACCACATTTGGAGAGACAGTATGTATTCTGTTACTCAAAGCCATTCTTTTTTGAGTTGAAGCGCTCACTTCTCTTGAGTGAGTTATATTGCTCCCAGACTGTAGACCAATGAGCCTTATAAATAGTCTTCTTCTCCTGGCGTCCAGTTAATGGTCGATTAATGCTATGAGTAAATAGTAAATAACTTTTCACGATAGTGCCAAAGTAAAAGAAATTCTAAATTACACAAACAAGTGGCAATAATACCATTCTCAAAATCAGTTCATTATAAGTCACTGTGTATTATGGCAGCTCAGCGCCCACTGATTTCATGTTCTGGATTGTACATGGTCCTGACAAAAAGTTTTACATGACAGAAACTTGGCATTTATAACTTATGTATTTTCATCTCTTCAGATATCAGATATCAGACTGGCGAAATTTAAGATCGCAAACTACAAACTCCAAACAGTCATGTTTGCTTTCTACAGCATCACAAAACAAGGCTTTGCTACATTAGACAATAACTACCCACAAAATGTGACCAGAAAGAAGTACAAAGGCTACATTTGAACCAAAGGAGTTTAAATGATTTACATTATTGTCAAAGTCATTGTTTTGATCAACAGATACATAATTTAGTAAAAATAAAATTTACATACTTTCATGTTAAAAACTTCAAAAAATCATCCTAATTACACTACTGGCCATTAAAATAGCTACATCACGAAGATGACGTGCTACAGACACAGACGCTGTGATATGCAAATGATTAGCTTTTCACAGCATTCACACAAGGTTGGCGCAGGTGGCGACACCTACAACGTGTTGACATGAGGAAAGTTTCAACCGATTTCTCATACACAAACAGCAGTTGACCGGCGTTGCCTGGTGAAACGTTGTTGTGATGCCTCCTGTAAGGAGGATAAATGCGTACCATCACGTTTCCGACTTTGATAAAGGTCGAATTGTAGCCTATCGCGATTGTGGTTTATCGTATCGCGACATTGCTGCTCGCGTTGGTCGAGATCCAATGATTGTTAGCAGAATATGGAATCGGTGGGTTCAGCAGGGTAATACGGAACGCTGTGCTGGATCC
Organism: Schistocerca serialis cubense; assembly: GCF_023864345.2. NCBI lineage: Eukaryota > Metazoa > Arthropoda > Insecta > Orthoptera > Acrididae > Schistocerca > Schistocerca serialis. Next base: position 1,008,165,157 of record NC_064640.1, read on the forward strand.
CAACGGCCTCGTATCACTAGCAGTCGAGATGACATGTATCTTATCCGCACGGCTGTAACGGATCGTGCAGCCGCGTCCCGTGAGTCAACAGATGGGGGACGTTTGCAAGACAACAACCATGTGCACCAACAGTTCGACGACGTTTGCAGCAGCACGGACTATCAGATCCGAGACCGTGGCTGCGGTTACCTTGACGCTGCAGTGCAAACAGGAGCGCCTGCAATGGTGTACTCGACAACGAACCTGGGTGCACGAATGGCAAAGCGTCATTTTTTCGGACGAATCCAGGTTCTGTTTATAGCATCATGATGGTCGCATCCGTGTTTGATGACATCGCGGTGTACGCACATTGGAAGCATGTATTCGTCATCGCCATACTGGCGTATCACCCGGCTTGATGGTATGGTTTACACGTCTCGGTCACCTCTTGTTCGCATTGACAGCACTTTGAGCAGTGGACGTTATATTTCAGATGTGTTACGACCCGTGGCTCTACCCTTCATTCGATCCCTTCGAAACCCTACATTTCAGCAGGATTGTGCACGACCGCATGTTGCAGGTCCTGTATGGGCCTTTCTGGATACAGAAAATGTTCGATTGCTGCCCTGGCCAGCACATTCTCGAGATCTCTCACCAATTGAAAACGTCTGGTCAATGGTGGCCGAGCAACTGGCTCGTCACAATATGCCAGTGAATACTCTTGATGAACTGTGGTATCGTGTTGAAGCTGCATGGGCAGCTGTACCTGTACACGCCATCCGTGCTCTGCTTGACTCAATGCCCAGGCGTATCAAGGTCGTTATTATGGCCAGAGGTGATTGTTCTGGATACTGGTTTCTCAGGATGTATGCACCCAAATTGCGTGGAAATGTAATCACATATCAGTTCTAGTATAATTTATTTGTCCAATGAATACTCGTTTATCATCTGCATTTCTTCTTGGTGTAGCAATTTTAATGGCCAGTAGTGTACATATAATTAGCTGATGAGATATATAGCTGTGAGGTGAAACTGTAGTTAGTGGGTAGTGCGATGCAGTCAAGCCTGATATGCATTTTGAAGCCTTGGCCACTGATGTGTACAGACAAATTATTTATGAGTAGAAAAGCTTATTTTAAACCATGTTAACCAAAATTCATTATTTCATCCACAAATTTAGCTTAACATAGTTTTATGTGAACTTTTTAGTTATAAGTTAAATTATCAACACCCATCAGTATCGAACACTCACTGTCCACTAACTACTGTTTCATCTCAGAGCCATCTACATCATCAGCATGCAGCACACCTTGATTTTCAATTTTTTTAATAGAGGTTTGTACCGTTTTCATAGTCTGTGTGGTTAAGACAAGATCCCCAGTCCCTGTGAAGCACAATGTTTCACTAACACATTGAATGGTGGTCACTGAAGCATGCACAGACTTTACTGTTATAGAGAACTTGTGGCACTCATCAATCCCCACCTCAGGTACTCCAGGTTTACCAACCCCTACCCAGTCAATTAAGAGTGAGCTCCATTAGATGGTGTTCTTGGAGGCACTGAGCCTTATCCCATGATATATTCTGAAAATGAAGGTAGGACACCAACATTAGAATCCGACCCACTGTGATTCGTTCAACCGTCATTTTTGAAAGACGTTATGATCCCAAGAATGATAAAAAGTAATGTTTCTCAGAAACGTAACTACATCTCACAATGAAGAGTGTTTGTCAACTATTGTAGTTATCATACAGAAACTGTTTCTGAAATCTGGACAACTTTTTCTCATCAGAAACCTGCTCGTTAAAGTCATTAGAAATCAAAGAAAGCAGCTTTTTAATGCGCCTGCTCTCCTCTTTCCTTCCTTTACAAATCAAAAGAGAGAAACATATAAATAAAAAATAAGAAATATGTTAACAAAGAAAAACAACAAGCTGAAGTTTATAGACATACAAATGTCTGACATCGAAATGCAAGATGACAATTATTATTTTCTATAGAGTTTGCTGCCCATATAATGGATTGTAAGTGTTTTGGAACTGTGGCAGCAACAGCTGTCCCTGCAACAGTGGCGGCATCAAGGAGGAATGGTACCACCAACAGCAACATGAACAGCAGTCTGCTCTTCTCAAGCTCCCGTCTCAGCAGTAACAACATTGTCTGTCGGTGGTCATAGCTATGCCCCCACCGACGTCTGCGGTGTTCGAGTACTCAGGGAGTTAGAATATCTAACTCTGACGTTTCGAACTGCATCGTTGTTCTTATAACATTACTGACGAACAGCAATGTGATTTACTCTTGTCTTCCTGCAGCTGTTTATACAAAGTGGTGCAAAAGTTGGTCTCACCATCGGAACCTAATGATTTGTCTTTCATTGACCTATATGCTCTGTTAACTAAATAAACGGTCACCAGATGCACTTTGTTGCCACTACCCTGCAGCATAATACATGTTATGAACAACGTGGACAGTCTTATGCAGAATGGGTTGCCAAGTTGCAGGGTCTTACATGCAAATGTAGGAACCGTTGATTTGGGATGTAATTGTGCACCTTTTCCCTCCAACATCGAGGTCATAGCAAAAACTTTGGAAACGTCTGGTCCTAGTTTTGGTGAAGTCCTTAAAATTGCTATATCGTTCAAGATTGCTTCTGAAGCTCACTACACTTTCCAAAATTAAATTCAAGTATAAAAACTATTTAGTAGCTGTTGCGGGCAGCAGTCAACTGATGATTCTGACTCGTCATCCTCTTTCTCTGCTCCCAACTGTCACCTGATTTCATGGTAGTATGGATTGCCAGTTTCTCAGAGAGACTTAAGTACACCAATCATTCTGCTCCCCCGCAGCGCCAAGTGATCCTTCTTGTAATGTTAACCAGGCAAGTCAGAGACACCCACCCTCATTGGGGTTCTGATGTGGCTCACATAATTTGAACAAACTCCAGTTCTGTCCCGACTCCAGCACTGGGCACTCCAGAAGCAGCTCCCATACCAGGTGACTGGCTGTTGGGACTGCAGCTAGTTCGGCTAGTAGAGTCACTTTGCAGCTGTGTGTCAACAAGCGGTCCACTGACCATATGTTCAGCTGTTGTTGGTGACGCCACATCACTCCATCCAACTATGGCAGGTGACCAGACCGTCCCACCAGGACTGCAGAAGCTGGCCCTTATGGCCCTTATCATTGCAGGCCAGTCCATGGAGTTCCAGTGGGCACAGGGAGTACCCATGTCATTAGTCAATGATGATACGTACTGATGGCATGGCTAATCTTCACTGCGAATGGCTCAGCAACTGGTCATGTCTTACTGCCACGATTTCATTCTTCTCCTGGGAGATCTGTCACATGTAAAATGTATGTGTCCCTGTCGCAGAAAAATTGTTAAGTTCCTTATAATTTTAGTAATTTTGCAGGTATGGAACTCGAGTAACGCACCTTTACAGAGAGAACACACTTCATTACTAAATAAACCAGACCATGTGCCTAATATGGAAACGTGTCTCACATGCTTTTCCAATATTAAAATCCCACTGTTATGAAAAGGAAAATTTCACTTTGATATAATAATGGTACAATTAAATATTACTTCATTTTATTAGCCTTTCAGCACATAACTCACTTCCCTAAGGAATGTCCAGTCTCACCCATTCTTCCATTATGAGCTCATTTCACATTTGTGCTGATGCATTGCATTTCCATGGAAATTTAATAGGTAACCACTGATCACAGAAGCCTATCCATATCTGTTTCAACAACAATATGTTACACTGACTGAAGTTATTGACCAATAACCATGATGCTGTTTTCTCTTCGAATTTCATAAATAATCCAGTGGGCTTATCTATCAAATAAACTGGATCATAAATCACTTTCATACTATCAAGCAATGCAATAGTTTCAACATCTAATCATACTTTCTAACAAATTCTTGATATAATTTATGTGTGACACGGCTGTGCATGCCCACTTCGTACACAAGACCTACTATGACTCTTTGCACAGTAACTATGTGGGTGACCAGCAACACTTGGACAATGTTGACGTAATACAGTGAGACAATGTACATGCCAGAGAGAAAGTGCTCTCAGCTTAAAAAATTCTATAGGCCAGTAAGGCGTATAATATCACTACAAGTTGCCAAAGATAGCAGTACTTCTTAAATACCCCCAGTAGAACAATAATTTTTTCACAAACGCCAGAAAAGTTTTCTGAAAAACCAGAAAGAAACTAGAAAACCCAAAGAAAATTTTGAGCCAGCACCAAGGTCCCGAAAAAAACAAATAATGGCATACTGATGAACAGCCCAGCAATGGCTCCATGCTGAGTCATCATTCTGTAATACAACAAAAATATCAAGCACACTTCACATTCTCTCATCCCTACACCAGAAATTTACAATCTGTTACATTTTTCCAGAATGAAGTTTTCACTTTGCAGTGGAAGATGCATGGATATGAAACTTCCTGGCAGATCAGAACTGTGTGATGGACTGAAACTCGAACTCGGGACCTCTGCCTTCCACAGGATAGTGCTGTACTAACTGAGCTACCCAAGCATGGCCCAGGACCCATCCACTCAGCTTTACTTCCACCACATATATATGTGGGAGGCAGACATAGAACATACATGCAAATCAAGTTTGTCATATAACTAGATCAAACAGTTACACAATCTAAAAATTCTTCTTGACAGGGGCTATGAAAATAGTGCCAAAAATTTCTTAATTCACTCCATTTATATCTCTACACTATAAAAATCATCTTGAGCATTAACTTTTCCTGAGAGAAAGATACTGTTTTACTAGTGTTAATGCATCTTCATATGAATCTACAGAAGTTATGTGCAGAGCTTACACAGAAAAAAACAGTATTATTACCACATCACCAACTCTCAAAAAAAATATTGCACGCCTGTCCCTTCATCTAGCTCTGTGTCACTGAAAATAGTTCTGATACTGTAACAGTATATGTCTTTTACCTTCTTGAAACACACTTCCATTAGCTCAGCAATTGCGATATTTCATATTTCCTCTATAGGTAAAGCTAGTCATGAGGCTACTCAAAAAGAATCTATACTTTCAGGACAATTATACTTATAACTGTCGTTCAATTAATTTTCACTGGTTGTCAACAGCACAAGCTAGAAAAAGTAAAACATAAGAATATCTACTGTCGTCTTCACCACTTCTAGTCCAAAAGAATAAATTTTGTATTGCATATTGCTACATTTGCGAGCAAAGAGGCAAAATGGAATACAGTTATATCTCAAGGGCAATTAACATGACATAGGTAAATATAATGTATAGTGAATACAAACATCTAAGAAATCAGATTAATAGGAAGTGCAAAATGACTAACCAGAAATGACCAGAGAAAAAATCTAAGGATTTAGATACATATTTTACCAGGGGAAAGATAGAGAACACCTACTGGACGATAAAGGAGGTCTTTGGAGAAAAGAGGAGCTCAGATGGAAAACCAGTAGTAACTGAAGAAGAGAAAGTTGAGAGGTGTAAGCAATATACAAGGGAGATGAACTTGAAGGCAATAACATAAAAACGGAAGAGGACGTAGATGAAGATGAGATGGGAGATATGATACTACAAGAAGAATTTGACAGAGCACTGAAAGATCTAAGTTGACAGGAGGCCCATGAAGTAGACAATATTCTGTCAGAAGGACTGATAGCCTTGGGAAAGGCAGCCATGATGAAACTAATCCTTCTGGTGTGCAGGATGTATGTGACAAGCTAAATACCCTCAGACTTCAAGAAGAACATAATAATTCCAAATCCAAAGAAAGCAGGTACTGACAGGTGTGAATACTACCTAGCTATCAGCTTAATAAGTCATGGTTGCAAAATACTAACAGTAATTTACTAATTCTTTACAGAAGAGTGGAAAAACTGGTAGAAGCCAACCACAGGGAAGATCAGTTTGGATTCTACAGTGAGTCAAAACTGATCTACATCTACATCTACATCTACATCCATACGCCGCAAGCCACCTGACGGTGTGTGGCGGAGGGTACCTTGAGTACCTCTATCGGTTCTCCCTTCTATTCCAGTCTCGTATTGTTCATGGAAAGAAGGATTGTCGGTATGCCTCTGTGTGGGCTCTAATCTCTCTGATTTTATCCTCATGGTCTCTTCGCGAGATATACGTAGGAGGGAGCAATATACTGCTTGACTCTTCGGTGAAGGTATGTTCTCGAAACTTTGACAAAAGCCCGTACCGAGCTACTGAGCGTCTCTCCTGCAGAGTCTTCCACTGGAGTTTATCTATCATCTCCGTAACGCTTTCGCGATTACTAAATGATCCTGTAACGAAGCGCGCTGCTCTCCGTTGGATCTTCTCTATATCTTCTATCAACCCTATCTGGTACGGATCCCACACTGCTGAGCAGTATTCAAGCAGTGGGCGAACAAGCGTACTGTAACCTACTTCCTTTGTTTTCGGATTGCATTTCCTTAGGATTCTTCCAATGAATCTCAGTCTGGCATCTGCTTTACCGACGATCAACATTATATGATCATTCCATTTTAAATCACTCCTAATGCGTACTCCCAGATAATTTATGGTATTAACTGCTTCCAGTTGCTGACCTGCTATTTTGTAGCTAAATGATAAAGGATCTATCTTTCTGTGTATTCGCAGCACATTACACTTGTCTACATTGAGATTCAATTGCCATTCCCTGCACCATGCATCAATTCGCTGCAGATCCTCCTGCACTTCAGTACAATTTTCGATTGTTACAACCTCTCGATACACCACAGCATCATCTGCAAAAAGCCTCAGTGAACTTCCGATGTCATCCACAAGGTCATTTATGTATATTGTGAATAGCAACGGTCCTATGACACTCCCCTGCGGCACACCTGAAATCACTCTTACTTCGGAAGACTTCTCTCCATTGAGAATGACATGCTGCGTCCTGTTACCTAGGAACTCCTCAATCCAATTACACAATTGGTCCGATAGTCCATATGCTCTTACTTTGTTCATTAAACGACTGTGGGGAACCGTATCGAACGCCTTGCGGAAGTCAAGAAACACGGCATCTACCTGTGAACCCGTGTCTATGGCCCTCTGAGTCTCGTGGACGAATAGCGCGAGCTGGGTTTCACATGACCGTCTTTTTCGAAACCCATGCTGATTCCTACAGAGTAGATTTCTAGTCTCCAGAAAAGTCATTATACTCGAACACAATACGTGTTCCAAAATTCTACAACTGATCGACGTTAGAGATATAGGTCTATAGTTCTGCACATCTGCTCGACGTCCCTTCTTGAAAACGGGGATGACCTGTGCCCTTTTCCAATCCTTTGGAACGCTACGCTCTTCTAGAGACCTACGGTACACCGCTGCAAGAAGGGGGGCAAGTTCTTTCGCGTACTCTGTGTAAAATTGAACTGGTATCCCATCAGGTCCAGAGGCCTTTCCTCTTTTGAGCGATTTTAATTGTTTCTCTATCCCTCTGTCGTCTATTTCGATATCTACCATTTTGTCATCTGTGCCACAATCTAGAGAAGGAACTACAGTGCAGTCTTCCTCTGTGAAACAACTTTGGAAAAAGACATTTAGTATTTCGGCCTTTAGTCTGTCATCCTCTGTTACAGTACCATTTTGGTCACAGAGTGTCTGGACATTTTGTTTTGATCCACCTACCGCTTTGACATAAGACCAAAATTTCTTAGGATTTTCTGCCAAGTCAGTACATAGAACTTTACTTTCGAATTCATTGAACGCCTCTCGCATAGCCCTCCTCACACTACATTTCGCTTCGCGTAATTTTTGTTTGTCTGCAAGGCTTTGGCTATGTTTAGGTTTGCTGTGAAGTTCCCTTTGCTTCCGCAGCAGTTTTCTAACTCGGTTGTTGTACCACGGTTGCTCTTTTCCATCTCTTACGATCTTGCTTGGCACATACTCATCTAACGCATTATGTACGACGGTTTTGAACTTTGTCCACTGATCCTCAACACTATCTGTACTTGAGACAAAACTTTTGTGTTGAGCCAACAGGTACTCTGAAATCTGCTTTTTGTCACTTTTTCTAAACAGAAAAATCTTCCTACCCTTTTTAATATTCCTATTTACGGCTGAAATCATCGATGCCGTAACCGCTTTATGATCGCTGATTCCCTGTTCTGCGTTAACTTTTTCAAATAGTTCGTGTCTGTTTGTCACCAGAAGGTCTAATATGTTATCGCCACGAGTCGGTTCTCTGTTTAACTGCTCAAGGTAGTTTTCAGATAAAGCACTTAAAAAAATTTCACTGGATTCTTTGTCCCTGCCACCCGTTATGAACGTCTGAGTCTCTCAGTCTATATCCGGCAAATTAAAATCTCCACCCAGAACTATAACATGGTGGGGAAATCTACTCGAAATATTTTCCAAATTATCCTTCAGGTGCTCAGCCACAACAGCTGCTGAGCCAGGGGGCCTATAGAGACATCCAATTATCATGTCTGAGCCTGTTTTAACCGTGACCTTCACCCAAATCATTTCACATTTCGGATATCCGTCAATTTCCTTCGATACTATTGCACTTCTTATCGCTATAAACACGCCTCCCCCTTCACTGTCCAGCCTGTCTATGCGGTATACATTCCAATCTGAGTTTAGGATTTCATTACTATTTACGTCTGGTTTCAGCCAACTTTCTGTCCCTAGTACTATATGAGCGTTGTGACCGTTTATTAATGAGAGCAGTTCTGGGACCTTTCTGTAGACGCTCCTGCAGTTTACTATTAGCACATTAATATTGTTATTCCCTGTTGCATTTTGCCTACTCCTACCTTGCTGCGTCTCAGGAGGCGTCTTGTCGGGCCTAGGGAGGGGAGTCTCTAACCTAAAAAACCCCCATGTGCACTCCACACGTACTCCGCTACCCTTGTAGCCGCTTCCGGCGTGTAGTGCACGCCTGACCTATTCAGGGGGACCCTACATTTCTCCACCCGATAGCGGAGGTCGAGAAATTTGCACCCCAGATCTCCGCAGAATCGTCTGAGCCTCTGGTTTAAGCCTTCCACTCGGCTCCAAACCAGAGGACCGCGATCGGTTCTGGGAACGATACTACAAATAGTTAGCTCTGATTTCACCCCGCGAGCGAGGCTTTCCGCCTTCACCAATTCCGCCAACCGCCTGTACGAACTGAGGATGACCTCTGAACCCAGACGGCAGGAGTCATTGAAGCCGACATGAGCAACAATTTGCAGTCGGGTGCACCCAGTGCTCTCTATCGCCGCCGGTAGGGCCTCCTCCACATCTCGGATGAGACCTCCCGGCAAGCAGACAGAGTGAACACTGGCCTTCTTCCCCGACCTTCCCGCTATTTCCCTAAGGGGCTCCATCACCCGCCTAACGTTGGAGCTCCCAATAACTAATAAACCCCTCCCCCAGTGTGCCTGCTCGGACCTTGCTGAAGGAGCAGCCACATGTCCACTCGCAGGCAGAGCGGGCGATGCCACACGGCCAGCCTCCACATTGACCCTCCGCCTCGTGCGCCGCGAACGCCGCTGAACCCGCCACTCCCCTTGGGGAGAGGGTGGCCCAACCGCGCCCAGTACACGCGAAGATGTCTCGACAGCAGGGACAGTGGGTGAAGCATGTAACACCTGGGGTGTACCTTGCGACGCACCAGACTCCCCACTGCCGCTACACTCCGAGGCAGCAGCCTGAAGACGGCTGACCGCGGCCATCAATACGCTCAGCTGTTCGCGAACAGTGGCCAGCTCCTCCTGCGTCCGTACACAGCAGTCACGCATCCTATCCATCCTAAGGAATCAATTTACTGAAGAGAGTTAATCAACCTTTAACTAGACTGCTAATTCACTAAAGGCGGCTGTTTATTTACTAAACTGTGGTTGCTAGGCACTTCTTGTAGAAAACAATGAAGATAGCACTACCTGTCTCTGGACTGTATTGCAAACAAACACTAGCACTACTAGCACTATGGTTGACTAAAGGGACTCTCTCTGACTGTATTCAAAACAAACACGAAATCTATGGAACACTATTAATAGCACCCGACAATTAAAGCTTCCTAAAAGCAAATACACACGGAAGAAGAAGTGACAAGTAAGAAAAATACAGTTAATACTTAAATTAAGGTAGCTCGCTGCACAGCAGACGTGAAGCAGACGGCAGTACGACGACACTTCTCTTAGAAGACAGGTTAAGAAAAGGTAAACCTGCATTTGTAGCCTTTGTAAGTTTGGAGAAAGGTTTTGACAATGTCGAGTGGGATACTCACTTTAAAATTCTGAAGGTAGCAGGGGTAGAATACAGGGACCAAAAGGCTATTTACAACTTGTACAGAAACCAGATGGCAGTTATTAAGAGTCGTGGGTCGTGAAAGGGAAGCAGCAGTTGAGAAAGGAGTGAGACAGGGTTGGAGTTTATCCCCAATGTTATTTAATATAAACACTGAGCAAATAGTAAAGTAAATGGAAGAAAAATTTGGAGTAGGAATTAAATTCCATGGGGAAGAAATAAAAGGTTCGAGGTTTGCCAGTGACATTGTAATTCTTTCAGAGACAGCAAAGCACTTGAAATAGTAGAGGAATGGAATGATCAGCGTCTTGAAAGGAAGATATAAGTATAATATCAACAGAAGCAATACAAGGATATTGGAATATAGTCGAATTAAATCAGATGATGCTGAAGGAATTAGATTAGGAATTGAGACACTAAAAGTAGTAGATGAGTTCTGCTATTCTGGCAGAAAAATAAGTGAAGATGGCTGAAAAAGAGTGAAAGTGAAACGTGGACGTGAACAGTTTAGACAAAAAGAGAGTAGACGCCTTTGAAATGAGGTGCTACAGACGAATGCTGAAGATTAGATGGGTAGATTACGAGGAAGTGCTGAATAGAAGGCAAGGAAACACGAAATCTGGGGCAGAAATGACTAAAAGAAGAAATATGTTGATAGGACACATTCTGAGACATCAAGGAATCACCAGTTTAGTATTTAAGGTAAGTCTTAAGCAGAGTCAGAAGAATATAGGTTGCAGCAGTCATTTGGAGATGAAGAGGCTTGTGCAGGATAGATTAATATAGAGAGCTGCATCATACTAGTATTTGGTCTGAAGATAATAAAGATAACATTAGTTCAAGTGTATTAGTTAACAATGATAAAACTATATTAATTGTTTTAGTGTAAGTAACTTGCGACAGGCAGAAAATGTGGTACAAGTAGTTGGATAATATCAAGAAGCACAATTAATACGAGCTGAAGATAAGTTTACTGGAAAATAACATTCTCAAACACACGCATAATTGGCTTTTTGCTTTGCCACACAACAATACACAATGAGCACACTCACTGACACGATTGTCATAGCAGCTCATTTACACGTTTTTTTCTATCGCTGACATGGGTAAGATGTTCAGCGACCTCCGTCTCCAAGGGCGAGCAGTGAAGAACGAGCGCACATCACCTTCTGCACATACCCAACTTTTTCGGCGACGTGACGTTGACTGTTGTTACTGGAATCCCTACTCAGCGGCTGTTGGTCAAGCAGTGAACATGGGAACAATAGCGAGGCTCAGCCTCCACACTGTCACAAAAAGTCAAAATGTGGGTAGCGCGTAACACTCCTACGTGCATAGTTACTGCACTTGTAAGGGTCGCAATCGTGAGATGCCAAAAGAAAGAAAATTCCACTGTTCACTAAAACGTCAGTCTACATTGCTGATAGCACTCAACATATACAGAACCAATAAAAAGAGTATGAAATACTAAATAAATTAATGCTCATAAAATCTAAAAGTTCAGCCCTCTCTTGAGACTACAACATGTATAAACACATCCTGCCAACCTGCTCGCCATATTCTCACGCCTCTTCTTGTGCGCCTCTTCCACTGTATAATATTTACAGCTTTGTAAGCCTTCAGGCGGCAATGTACCGCTTCATCCCTGCCTATTTTACTTTGCGCCAGTCCGCGCATGAGAAGCTGGCATTTGCTGTGCACTCTACTTTTCCTTCCCCTCCCTTCCACGTCACTGTCTGTAATTATGTGAGTAATAATCCTCTCGCACCCATTCACAGTGGTACACACGCGTTCTCTTGCTTTCTCCTCTGGCTTTCTTTCTCTTGTCCTGCTATTTCTCCTCCCTTGTGTTTTTAACTTCTATGTGTCACATTTGCTCCATAGTTTTGATTATTGTGCTAGGCAGATAACTACGAACTTCACGTGGTAGGCACTATCCAACATACAACATGACTTACTGTACTTGAAAATACCGATTCTTTTATGATATAAACTTTGAATACCGGTACCATCAATATCATCTTGAGATAATTCTAAATTTAGACCATTAAAGTAAGGATACACTATTGCTCCGTAAACATCTCAATGTTGCAAACCTAATGCATGACCAGTTTCGTGAACTAAAACTTCAGATAGATTTGTTTGGTAGTTTGGTGTATTCCCATTGGTCTCCAGGAACCATATTTCATCTTTATCCCTATGTATCTCTGCTGGATGATTATTTATATTTGGAAATAATGCATGAGCTAACAAATTCCCTTCTCGATCTAGATCCTTTGACCATCAGTGAGTGGGGTCGTCTGACTAGGACCTCCTGTTGGGTATACCGTATATTTCAAGCATATGTATTTGTCTTTTACTTGTAATTAAAAAAAAAACAGAATTATTGCTATCACAAACAAACTGAATATCAGTATATTTTTGGTGTAAAAGAAATGCTGCGTCTGTTACTTCCAATAATTATTATTTCCTGATTTCTATTTCTATTTTGTGTTTCTTATTCTATTTATACATACTGCCTCTATAGCTACTAAATATATCATTTTCACCACATTCAGGCTTATTCATAAAACTTAAAGTCTCTTCATTTAACTCACCATTTATCTCAAGATGATGTCTTAATTGAAATTACATTAATTTTTCTCGGAATACATCATCACTCACTTGGGTTGCTTCAGCTATTGATAGAATATCCAGATAACCAAATTCATTCAAATATTTTATTGCTTTATTCATCTCACTTGGCGCGAGTACTATTATTTTCACAAACAGCAATAACTGAAGCACCTTCAATTATATACACTCAAAATATTATGTGATGAATCTAAATAATATTTCTAATAAAAAGTTTTCTATGAAATGGAGTCAGTCATAATCTCATCAGCAACAAACTTGTATCCAATGGTAAGCAAATTTTAGTGATAATTGATGAAAAGAATAATCGGTGGTTTAAAGCTAATGATGTTGAAGATATACTGGAATATAAAGATAGTAACTATGCAATAAGGAAAGAAATTGATGGAGAAGATAAAAAAATGTTTGTAAATTTAATCCCTGAGAAATCGTCAGAGTCAATAGTTAATGAAAAATCATCAATATTTATCAATGAACTAGGCTTATATTCTTTAATTTTTAAATCGCAATATGAAGAAGATATACAATTCAGAAAATAGATTATACGAAGTTTTTAATTTGATTCGAAAATATGGTGAATATAAAATAAAGGATGGCATGAAGCAACACTATGAAGGGCTAATAGTTCACAAAGACAAAAATGAATTTCAAATAAAATACTTAAAGTATTTGAATAAAATTGAGAATAATTATATAGAAAAATCAGATGTGAGATTGATTTGGATATATAATGTTAACACTGTAGTGTTGGCAGAAGAGCCAACACTGTTTTTCTAGAGGAGGCTGAAATGCACGCGTTTAATTACACGCTGACTGGCGTGAGGTCTGGAACAGGACAATATCTTGAGAATTGCAAATAAAGTAAGTAGTTGATATAATACTTAACTTTGATCCACAATTGTAGAACATCTCTCTTGATGATACATGCTCCATATAATAAATATTAATTGAATATGGCGCCTTGCTAGGTCGTAGCAAATGTAGCTGAAGGCTATGCTAACTATCGTCTCGGCAAATGAGAGTGTATTTGTCAGTGAACCTTTCCTTGCAAAGTCGGCTGTACAACTGGGGCGAGTGCCTGGACGTCTCTCTAGACCTGCCGTGTGGTGGCGCTCGGTCTGCTATCACTGACAGTGGCGACACGCGGGTCCGGCATATACTAATGGACCGCGGCCGATTTAAAGGCTACCACCTAGCAAGTGTGGTGTCTGGCGGTGACACCACAAACACAAACAATGAGATGGCTCCAAGTGTTGTTCCTCAAACAATTAATGAAGATTTAAGACCAACCTCCGTTCTTTTAATATAATTCGATGATAACTGTGAGTATAATTATTATGTCATTAGAGTATAAAGAACAAATCTGAAAAACAATCGAACAATATTATTGGTATACATCCATATTCTGAAGGGCTCGTAAAACTTAATTGTGATGCCAACTCAATAAACTAGTAACAGAGGATGAAAAAAATTACATTTTGTTTGCTGTCATAATTATTTTAATATTATGAATGATTACACCCAAGACGAAATGCTTAATAATATAATAAATCTTTGACACAGTCTAAGACTGGACACAGGCCTAAGGCCACTTCAACTCCTGCTGCTTTAGTTGTCACTTCATCAGGTTGACGCAGTACAAAAATATGCTTCCAAAGAACAATGATTTTTACCCTGCAAACCTTATAGTTTACTTCATTATAGACTAACTACAAATGCAGGTTTTGCAAAGCTGGACTCTGAAAAGATTAAAAAGAATTTATTGATAACTAATGGTATTCCAGGCTCTAATATCTGATGCCTGTAGATTTTATGGTATTATGAAGTATATTATACCCTGGTACATGGTTTGGCTTCCAGAACCCTGAATTATAAGAACGACTTGAATGAAAAGAATATAACATTAAGGGAAAAAAACCATATGCAATTAGTCAGTGAATATTTTAAAGGAAGTTAACACTTGAACATAAAACTTAAGTGCTGCATTACTAACTGACATCAGATTATATTTCAGTAAAAGTGAAAATCCAATTACTTTTTCATAATTTAATTCTGTATAACATTTAAAACGATTTTAATATGCAACTAATAAACTAAACACGTTAAATACACCTGATTCAGTGCCGGCCGGTGTTGCCATGCGGTTCTAGGTGCTTCAGTCTGGAACCGCATGACCGCTACGGTCGCAGGTTCGAATCCTGCCTTGGGCATGGATGTGTGTGATGTCCTTAGGTTAGTTAGGTTTAAGTAGCTCTGAGTTCTAGGGGACTGATGACCACAGATGTTAAGTCCCATAGTGCTCAGAGCCATTTTTGAACCTGATTCAGTTAACTCAAATTTAAAGTTCTCAAATGATTCTAACCTTGTGTCATTCTTATTAACATTTATATTAATATTAAAATATATTTTGTTTTCTTTAATAACACAGTCAGCAGAATTGATATTATAATCAATATCAAATAGTTTTAAATTTTCAGTAACGAACTCCATTTATGTATATAAAAATTTTATGGACTATTTGTTTACCTAATGATTACAAGAATTATGAAAACTGAACCACCTGAGATATACCGCATCACTTTTCTTCCTTAAAACGTTTTCAACAAGACAGATGTCTGGATAATTAATTTTCTGTATCTCTTGTTCATAAAAATTTACTTTTCTTCTTCTTGATCCAATGCCTTCAGCTTGTGTATGACTAGATGAGAAAGAATAACATACTCAGATTCGAAAATTTCTGTGAATGAATTAGCAGTATAACTTTCTTTCCTGTAAGTTAACTAATTCTATCTTTATGTTATTTTCTAAAATTTGGTTTATCATTAGATGCAATGGTAGTTAGCTTATAATTTTGTCATCAACTTCTGTTGGTTTCAATACATTCTCAGATGTTTTGTGTTATTGTATTCATCAATGAGTTTTATAAATAGGTCAATTCACTTATAATTTCCTTGGAGGGCAAATCTCTTCTACATTTTTCTTTTAGTGTCCTATTAAACCTTTCAACAACAGATGCCTTTAACTCTGTAAAAGGTGTGTAATAACTAATATTTTCTTTTATAATAAGTTCTTGAAAGTCTTTATTGTAGAATCCTTCACCATTATTTCTTGTAGTTTTCTCTCAAAATATTTGTCCAAATGAGGAGGTACTGAATAGAATTGGGGAGAAGGGAAATTTGTGGGACAACTTGACTAGAAGAAGGGATCAGTTGGTAGGATATATTCTGAGGCATCAAGGGATCACCAATTGGAGGGCAGCATGGAGGGTAATAATCGTAGAGGGAGACCAAGAGATGAATACGCTAAGCAGATTCAGAAGGATGTAGGTTGCAGTAGATACGGGGAGATGAAGAAGCTTGCACAGGACAGAGCAGCATGGAGAGCTGCATCAAACCAGTCTCTGGACTGAGGACCACAACAACAACAACATATTTGTTTGAAAGCATCATCTAGACTTTTACCTGATTTGCCCTTAACTGTAATAGCTGAAAGCAATTTTGAAATAAAAAACATTAATAACAGTTAATAAATATTTATATCCCTTATTTATTTTTGAAATTCCTTTCAAGTTGCCTGAATCACTTCTACTGTATCACAAATCATCTATACGAAAGAAACAACATTTCTTGTTGATTGATTTATGTAATTCATTAATAATTACTTCTCAAATATTAGACTACAGACAGCGACTGCTGATACACTCTTTGGGATGCAGCCAAGAACTTAAAATTATTTTATCAAACTTGTTCTTTTTAATCTTGCATATAAAGGAAAGACATTCATTCCTCTGTCTTCCATTTTTAGTAATTACTCTTTGAGGATGATGCATTTCAGTAAATAACATGCACAATAAGCACCATATACACTACTGGCCATTAAAATTGCTACATCACGAAGATGAGGTGCTACAGACGCGAAATTTAACCGACAGGGAGAAGATGCTGTCATATGCAAATGATTAGCTTTTCAGAGCATTCACACAAGGTTGGCGCCGGTGGCGGCACCTACAACGTGTTGACATGAGGAAAGTTTCAACCGATTTCTCATACACAAACAGCAGTTGGCCGGCGTTGCCAGGTAAAACGTTGTTGTGATGCCTGGTGTAAGGAGAAGAAATGCGTACCATCACGTTTTCGACTTTGATAAAGGTCGCATTGGAGCCTATCGCGATTGCGGATTATCGTATCGCTATATTGCTGCTCACATTGGTCGCGATCCAATGACTGTTAGCAGAATAAGGAATTGCTGGGTTCAAAAAGTGGCTCTGAGTACTATGGGACTTAACATCTGAGGTCATTAATCCCCTAGAACTTAGAACTACTTAAACCTAACTAACCTAAGGACATCACACACATCCATGTCTGAGGCAGGATTCGAACCTGCGACCGTAGCGGTCGCGCAGTTTCAGACTGAAGCGCCTAGAACCGCTCGGCCACACCGGCCGGCCGTTGGGTTCAGGAGGGTAATATGGAACGCCGTGCTGGATCCCAACGGCCTCGTATCACTAGCAGTCGAGATGGCAGGCATCTTATCCACATGGCTGTAATGGATCGTGCAGCCACGTCTTGATCCCTGAGTCAACAGATGGGGACGTTTGCAAGATAACAACCATCTGCACGAACAGTTCGACGACGTTTGCACCAGCGTGGACTATTGGCTTGGAGACCATGGCTGTGGCTACCCTCGACGCTGCATCACAGACAGGAGCGCCTGTGATGGAGTACTCAACGACGAACCAGGGTGCACGAATTGCAAAAGGTCATTTTTTCGGATGAATCCAGGTTCTGTTTATAGCATCATGATGGTCGCACCCGTGTTTGGCGACATCGCGTTAAACGCACATTGGAAGTGTGTATTCGCCATCGCCATACTGGTGTATCACCCGGCGTGATGGTATGGGGTGCCATAGGTTACACATCACGGTCACCTCTTGTTCGCATTGACAGCACTTTGATCAGTGGACGTTACATTTCAGATGTGTTACGACCCATGGCTCTACCCTTCATTCTATCCCTGCAAAACCCTACATTTCAGCAGGATAAGGCACGACCGCATGTTGCAGGTCCTGTACGGGCCTTGCTGGCTACAGATAATGTTCGACTGCTGCCCTGGCCAGCACATTCTCCAGAACTCCCACCAATTGAAAACGTCTGGTCAATGGTGGCCGAGCAACTGGCTCGTCACAATATGCCAGTGACTACTCTTGACGAACTGTGGTATCATGTTGATGCTGCATGGGCAGCTGTACCTGTACAATGACTCAACGCCGAGGCATATCAAGGCCATTATTACGGGCAGAGGTGGTTGTTCTGGGTACTGATTTCTCAGGATCTATGCACCCAAATAGCGTGAAAATGTAATCACACCTCAGTTCTAGTATAATATATTTGTCCAATGAATACCCATATATCATCTGCATTTCTTCTTGGTGTAGCAATTTTAATAGCCAGTAGTGTATGACGATCCATTTATAAAGATAAAAAAATATGAATTATCGTTTCAGTCTATCAGATGATAAAAAAATTCTTCAAACATCAGTAATTTACCTGAAACAGTAAACGTTTTAACAGATAGATTAAGAGATACAAACATTTTATTTTCCATTTTTATCCCAAGCAATGGATTAGTTAATTGAGTGGTGCATAAAATTTGCAATTCACTGACAATGTATCTTTTTATCTCTATCTTAAAATCAGTAGGTGAGAAGTCACCATTTACATTCGCTCCAAAAATAAAAATTCTCTTAATTTTTACATCATACTCAAAAGTGTATTTTAGTACTTCATCACATGTAACAAAATAAAATTTCCCTCTGTGTTTCTTTCATGTTCTATTTTGAAGACAGCTTCATTGGTTTATGTATGGAGTTAAGTCTCACTGTGAGAAATAATGTGTGAAAGCTTTTTCTACTTTTTAGAACCGATTTTTTGCATGTGTCCAATTTTTATTTTTGTAGTGATTTGTTCATTCACCCTATTTCCAAAACTGTCCATTTATTAGGTATAAAATATTACTGAATTTACAATTATTTGACATGATCACAAATGACATGGTCAAAATTTTGTGTTCTCTCAAAACTGTAGTATTGTTCATTTTTTCCCTAATACTTAACTAAGTATCTTGGTATGTTGCCGCCAAAGAATCACAAATAATTTTTGTAATACTTGTTTTGTACTAAAAAACCAGCATGTGCCACCATGATCAGAGGTATCTAAATTTACCATTCCACATTCGATATTTTTTTTGTCAGTCTGATAGTTCATCAATCATGAGGGTTACACCAAAGTGAAATTACTTAATGCATTAGGATGCATAGTAATTACATTTTGGAATTTGGTTTTTTAACCCTGAACCCTTTTTTCATCTCACCATTATGACTTTTTTGATTTTCCAATTATTTAACATCTTTGTTTCTGTTTATAACTGCATTTGCAACAACAGCTGCTCTGCCAGCTAATGAAACAACAGTAGCCAAATATGGTAAGGCCACCAATAATAAAGGAAGAAGTTCTCCTTCATGTTGTGTTGATCCTGAGACTTCATCCTTTTTTCGTAGATATTCAATAATTTTTTTTCACAACAGGAATGTCTAACTTTGTAAGCAAGTTTCTGCCAGGTTTCTTATATCTCTTTCTCTTTTGAGCATCAATCAAAAAATTATCTATACTATGCAGCTGTTCATTAATGAGCTACAATTTTATTGCTTTGGTTTAGTTTTGCGATTAGATAGCAACTTATAATCGCTACTGAAATTATTCATTTACATAGAATAAAATTTGTTTGAGAATGGATATTTTTACGACCCCCAAACATTTTTATCTGGATCATTTCCTATTATTTCTAATTGTCTTTTTCCATACATTATTCCTCTGACTGTTGTCTCAGTTAATGTTCCACCAAGTGATGCATCTTTAAAACTTCCTGGCAGATTAAAACTATGTGTCGGACCGAGACTCGAACTCGGGACCTTTGCCTATCGTGGGCAAGTGCTCTACCAACTGAGCTACCCAAGCATGACTCACGCCCCGGCCTCACAACTTTACTTCTGCCAGTACCTCGTCTCCTACCTTCAAGTCTCGGTCCGGCACACAGTTTTAATCTGCCAGGAAGTTTCATATCAGCGCACACTCCACTGCAGAGTGGAAATCTCATTCTGATGCATCTTTAGCATGTATTCTCTGTTTTGCAGGTAACTGAAATCCTTTGTCAGCTTGATGTCTAGATTCTAAATCCTTATTATCCCTGTATACAATACAGCCTCGTAGTTGTATTCCGAATGGTATTTTACTGATTAATGTGTTTACTAATCCGGTACCATAATTTTCACTCATTAAAAATGTGCGTGGCAAGTCATTCAAATATCTAGTCAAGTATGGCCTGTGTGGAGTTGCTAGTCTCCCACGGGCGGCTCCCCAGGTGGCGGATTGGGGAATGTTCACCAGATATGGTGGACACTGGGGAAATAAAAAAACTGGGGCGGACCAAAACTAGCAAAACAATAACTGCTGCCTTGCAGTTGGGAATTGGGTCTCCAAAGGTTAAGGGGAGATAACCCTGATTAGAAATCACCCACCCCCAGGTAGGGGTTGCATGCAGGGTTGACAGCCCACTCTGTAAAAAACAACTGTTGCGAAACTTCTACAAAGTAAAGTCGGATGGATGAAGGAAGACGGACCTGTCATGGAAAAGGACAAAGAGGATGGAATACAAGTAAATAAAGGAGGGAAAATTAGGAAGAAGAGAAATATAAGGCGTAGATCAGATCTATATATGGGAACTTGGAATGTGAGATCCCTGTATCGACCAGGAGCACTGAAAGTAATGCTGGATCAAATAATGAGTCTGAAGCAAAGTATAATAGCACTACAAGAAATTAGATGGACAGAGAGTGGAGTTTTAGAAAAGGAAGGGGCGAATATATTCTATAGCTGCAGTGGAAGAAATTACCAGCTTGGGACAGGATTTGTTGTACATAATCAATTAAAGCATTTGGTAATAAAGGTTAACACCCATTAGTCCAACATTATCAACACTCAGAATAAAGGGGAAATTCTTTACCTACTCCATAATTAATGCCCATGCACCAACAGAAGAATCCGAGGAAGAAGAGGAAGAAGTATTCTGTGAATCTTTGCAAAGAGTATATGATGAGTGCCCAGGGCATGATATTAAAATAATAGCCGGAGACCTAAACTCTCAGGTGGGGAAAGAACAGATTTATAGACCAATAATTGGCCCCCACAGCAAACACACAACAAGTAATGATAACGGAACAAGGCTTATACTGTTTGCAGCATATAGAAATATGGTAATAGGATCAACACTGTTCCCACATAAAGAAATTCATAAGGGGACATGGAACTCACTGGATGGAAACACAGTAAACCAGATTGATCATGTGTTGATAGTTCTGAGACGCAAATCGGACCTATAGGACGTGAGGAGTCTCAGAGGCCCAAACATAGATACAGACCATTTTCTGGTATGGGCACGGGTGAGGGCAAGGATATCTAACGCAGCGAAAGGAGACCGACCCAGGGCACAGAAATATAATATAACAACTTTAGAATCAGTGGAAGTAAGAGAACATTGTCAGGAGAAGATAACCCAGATTCTGGAAAACGCTGGAGGATATAACAATATTGAAGATCAGTGGGAAGCGATAAAAACGACGGTGGAGCCATCAGCAAGAGAGATACTTTGAATTGGGACAAGACAAGTAAGACCATCATGGTTTGATACTGAATGCGAAATAGTAACTGAAGAAAAGAACAAAGCATATAGAAGGACACTGCAATCACAATGTACAAGGAGGATAGTAGAAGAATACGAAGAAAAATGGAGGATTGAAAAGAGAACTCACCAAAGAAAAAAGAGAGAATGGATGAAAGCAAGTGTCAAAGAAATGGAGCTCATGAGAAGCAAAAATGAAATAAGAAAATTCTATAGAGAGGTGAAGGCGGCACAGAAGGCTTTTGGTAGCAAAACAAGCTTAATAAAAGATGAGACAGGGAAAATAATAAGTGAAGGGAAGGGAATATGCGAAAGATGGTGCAGGTATTTTGATAGTCTCCTCAATCCTAGAATAACTATACCAGAGAACCCAACAGACACCAATGGGGAAGAGGACCCAGACAACAACAATACCCCACCAAATATAGAAGAAGTGAAAACTGCCATGAAGAAATTGAAAAATAACAAGGCGGCAGGGACAGATGGTATTCCAGCAGAACTGTTTAAGCAAGGAGGCAGACAGCTGGAACAAAGCCTCCTGAAAATGGTCACCAGAATATGGGAAGAGGAGAAAATGCCCCAACAATTGAAAGAGGGTATCGTATGTCCCATATATAAGAAAGGAGATAAGATGGAGTGTGGCAATTACAGAGGGATCACACTACTTAATTTGGAATACAAAATACTCTCTATTATACTATTAGACAGAATACTCCCAACCATACTTAGGGAGTCAGAGCCATATCAATGCGGATTCCTTCCTCAGAAGTCAACCATAAATCAAATATTCACCTTAAGATAAATCCTGGAAAAAACAAACGAATTTGGAGTTGGCACATATCACCTCTTTATAGATTTAAAAGCAGCTTATGATAGCATAAATACAGAGCAGTTATATCAAGCTCTAGATGAACTGGGAATTTCTAGAAAGTTGGTAAGGCTGGTGAGAATGACAATGAGCGAAACACAAGGTAGTGCAAGAATAGGAGGAATGATGTCCAACACATTGAGCATTAAAAATGGAGTGCGACAAGGGGATGCATTGGCATGCCTTCTCTTTAATGCCGCCCTGGAGAAGATGATGAGAAACGCAAACCTTCTGAACAGAGTAACGATCTTCTATAAATCGGTGCATATACTAACCTACGCAGATGACATAGATTTAATAGCAAGAATCCAAAAAGCAATGGAAGAGACATTTACAGCTCTTGAACAGGCCAGTAGGAACATGGGGTTAATTATTAATGAACAAAAAACAAAATATATGGCAGCTGGAAAAGCATATAGAGAAAATATGCCAAATGCAATAACAATAGGCAGTTATACATTTGAAAGAGTTGAACATATCAAGTATCTGGGCTCGACAGTTACACATCTAAATGATACCTCCTTTGAAATTAAGAAGGGATTAATACTGGGCAACAGAACCTATTTTACCTTAACAAGACTTCTATCTTCAAGGCTCCTGACTGGTACCACGAAATTAACTATGTATAAATCACTTATACGACCAGTGCTTACATATGCCTCTGAAGCCTGGACATTAACAACTAAAGATATTGAAACACTGGATGCATTTGAAAGAAAGGTACTTAGACGAATTATCGGCCCAATCTGTGAAAGAGGAAGATGGATGAGGAGATACAACCATGAGCTGTATACAATACACAAAGACCAACTCATCAGAAGGATAGTGAAATCATCCAGACTGAGGTGGGCAGGACATGTGGCCCACATGAATGATACAGAAGTACCAAAAAGAATATTACAAGGAAAGCCAGGAGAGCAGAGAGGACATGGTCGGCAAAGAGCCAGATGGGAAGATGTAGTAATCGAAGATCTTAGGAAGATGGCTATAGAAACTGGAGAGTATTGGCAAAGGACCAAGAGAGATGGAAGGAAATTGTTGAGGAGGCCAAGGCTCATCATGAGCTGTAGAGCCAAGAAAGAAGAAGTCAAGTATGGAATTCCTTTTGGATTGTTGATGATGAAGTCATTAAATTAATTTGGTAACATTTGTGTTATGCACACTTTTCCATTATGATAATTTTTATTTCCTTCTAATTTTTTCCGTGAATTATTCTTAATGTATCGATTAATTCATGCAAGTCGTTTTTCTAGATATATCCAACTGGTATTCGATTGTATTTTTTAATAAAACCTTCACCTTTTTTTCTGATCTGAGTCTCAAGAAGCTGAACACGAGTCTACTGGTTGTAATTTCACAAAATAGACCCGAAACGATTTCATTTATAAAATTCTTGTTTTTAATACCTAATCCTCATTTTATTTTATTTGGAGTCTTATCAGAATATATTGCCCCTGAATGGAACAAAATATCTGCATTATGTTATTAATAAATACTATCAAATTTTGTACCCTTATCATGTGTAATAGACTATTTTTAGTTAGTTCCTCAGGCCACCTGTAGAATTACATATTTTTTCACTAATAGTTAATTTATCTCCATTCAACTGGCTACGCAAGGAACCAACATATTTAAAATAATTGACAAGTCACAAACAAAAACTTTATTTTCATTATTGATGATATAATCCAACAATCTTTCACTTACATTTATTTTCAATTGTTTTATTCTTCATTTTTCTATTATTTTAACATTATATTCTTTTTTCTCTTCCTAATATTTATTCAACGTGACATGTATTCAGATTAACTTCGTGGGTGATCATATTTCTTAATTGTTGGTATTTCATTAAATTCTTCTAAATAATGGTGGGAACAAACATTTTTTAGCTTCCCTGCTTTCATCAATGGCGTTCAGTACTTTATCATATAAACCTTTAGTTTCTTGTTTTACTTGTTCGATTGCATAAGTTACTGGTTGATCTTGTTTTCTATGTTTTTCAAAGTTTCGTCTTGGTTGTTTTTCTATTTTTTAAAGTATTATTTCAGTTCCTTTCTCTTCTTTCTATATTTTATAGCTTTTTTAACAACTTCCTGGTTGTATTTTCCGAACATTTATTGTAGACTAAGAACATTAACTAATTACTTTGTAATTTATGATGATGTTGTCAGAAATTTTTGATTTGGCGACCGTATTAACCTTCATTGAGTTTTCTGGTCACACCTAATTTAGATAATCGTAAATTATCCTCATTTCAATGTTTATTATGATATTCTTTAAAATTACCAGACTCCAAGTCACCTTCAGCCTTTTGAATATGTCTGAGCTAAATAAAAACAATCTATTCCTTGATATCTGATTTCGAGAATGAAATCACCAAATACTGCAAACGAATTATCTTGACATTGATCCAATGGTATTATTTCATCATTATTTAAAGTAAAAGTAACAATATTCTCATTTTTTGTCGTCTACTTTTTGGAACATTTCTATAACCTTTTGATATTTTGGCTGATCCCTGCTTTTGGAGTAAACATACAGATGATTGACTCCATTTCAACCATCCCAGAGCTTGGACATAATTGTAAATCATTAATGCTCTTTTTCACCATCCCCTTGGTTCTATTCTCGCACATATAATAGAATTAAGCTGGTTCTTAACAGGTTTAAATTTT
Source organism: Schistocerca serialis cubense (assembly GCF_023864345.2). Taxonomy (NCBI): domain Eukaryota; kingdom Metazoa; phylum Arthropoda; class Insecta; order Orthoptera; family Acrididae; genus Schistocerca; species Schistocerca serialis. Next base: position 1,008,190,320 of record NC_064640.1, read on the forward strand.
TATTTCTTCTCTGCAATTCACTTTTTTGTTTCCCAATCAATTTTCATTTATTAATAATATTTTTAGTAGTAGTAAATATGATGCCTATTTCAGTTGAGTGGTAAGTTATCAGTTCTCAAAAAAAGATTGACTTTACCTGCATGAAACAGCCTTAGCAGTATCGCACTACTTCGTTTTTTACAATATTTTTATTTCCAAATATTACGTCGAAAATTAATAATTTGTATTATGATGGATAGACAATAGGTACTCCTGTTCGTCAGTATACCTTGAAAACCTTAGAAAAATTTACTCATTCAAAAAAACCCAAATATTCACATTAAGGGACACGAAATTTTACATAAAATTATTATTGAAAGTGACGTTAAGTTGTATATCGATATAAATAATAGTACTGGAAGTGTGGTTAGACTTAGTGGTCAGACTATTCATGATACTTCAAAAACTGTTGATAATGATTTTCATAAAATTATTCCATTTGAATGAATCAGTTTGTGAAGTATTCTGCCCACTTACATCTTGTAACTAATGTTATTGTTTCATTCATGCCACTAGTGTATGAATCACGTCATCCTACATTAATTCCAGATTATAGTTTTATCAAAATTTTCCACTATTATTTTTTCGCTTTAACATATAATTCTTACAAAATTTCGATATACCACCTCTTATTCTTTTCTAATTATTAAAATCGATTCATATTTGTGTAATAATTGACACATTTGTTTACTTTATTTTAACATAGCAACAAAAGAAAAACCAAGTGCTATATAAAACAAAGATGGGCCTAATTCATGGGTTTTTACACAAGTATTTCTAAGTTTTATAAAACTATCAGCTAATAATAAAACGTCGATTTTAAGTAATAAATCATGATATTTTACCAAGATTATTCATACTAACTGTGCATGTTTATAATCTTCTTCATTAATATCAGATTCAATTAACGTATTATAAATTTATTTTGGTAGGAGATTTGTTTCTTGAGATTTTTTTCAGTTAGCCATATAATCTTAAGGATCAGGATAAACTGGTTTTCTACTAAATAATTTATTCGTTCTTTCTTAAAATATTTTCTAATAACCTTCATTCGATATTTCTTTACATTTCATGAACAATTATGAAGGCTAAAACGCAAAAGTCAAAAGATATCAGAATATAAAACCATAAATCTGATTTTCGGGTTTTACCAAAACAAACATATTTCTTTCCATTATTTGGCGTTAAATGTATCTCTTTTTCACTGTAAACAAGTTCTTTTACAAATAAATATAAATTACATTCTGATAAATTTTATAAATAAATTGGTTCAAAACTAGGTTTTTATTTCTAGATTACAATTATAATGCAATTCATTTGTATATTTTGCAGTAAAATGACCTTTCTTATTTTTTGTATGATGTTTTTCGCATTAGAGGAAAATTTAGATTTTGTATGTCTAGATTGTTCTTCGCTGTTATTGGTTTGATTTCTTCAGTTTCAGATTAAATTTCATCAATTTTTTCAATCATTTCTTTCATATATTCAACAAAATTTTTATTAGTTTCTTTTTAGGGCCGTTAATATATTTCATAAGAAATCTTTTGGTTCACATTTTCCATATTTCATTGAATAAGATTCAGTATTTATTTTTTAATTCTATTTTATTCTTGTTGTTAATTTTATGAATATCTTTAAAAAATTCTTTCTATATCCTATTATGATAATAATTCTCTCCTAAATCTATATTATTATTAACTAATTTAAATATTTTTATCAATTTGCATTTGGTCAACAGTTTTTCATCTGTAATAACAATCAGTGTCAGCATAAACAACAAAACAGACATTTCGAGTTTACTTATTATTTTTAAATTCTATCTTCACCATTTTTTCCTAACTCTACTCCCACTGGCATATTATGAGACAATTATTTATGCCATTGACTAAATTTTCTTTATTAACAAACTGTAATACACATATCCCTATTTTCTTCTATGAATCCTAATAAACTAAATTGTTTTCTATAGGCTCTTCAAAGTTCTGCTGTATGTAAAGAATATACTTGATATTTTAATGAAATCCTAGAACACATAAATATATATTATAGCACTGTAATCTCAATTTTTCAAATATCGCCAGCCTCGAATGACAATTCAAAGTATTTAAGTTTTTGCTCAATATCGATTACTACATTTTAATATTTAATAACTCTTTGTGGATTATTATTTATATAAGACAATGCAGAGTTTATAGCCCATAGACAACATTTTTAATCATTATTTTTGACATTAATACAAAATTATTCCTTTGTTTTTTATGGTAGTTCCACATAAGGTGAACCTCACAGTGGAATATATCTATTAATTGTAAATTTTATTCTGTTAATTGTGTCTAATGTTCATCCACAACTAAGACCTTGAAAATTAATGAGTTTTCTGATAATTTCTTGTGGCACATTCTTAAACTGTTTGATCATGTATTTTGTGCAGTAATTATATAATTTGGAGTTAGATGTTCATATGCCTAAACTTCATTGTTTGTATTTTTCATTCACCATACAAATTAAGATTTACTTTTAAACTTTTAAATAGTCTTAAATTTTCTCAAACTGCTTTCGTCATTCCTGGTTTCGCAGCATTTAGCGAATGATTAGGATCAGTTCAGATTATATTGTTTTCGAAACAAATATTTTTTAATGTTTTTAAACATTTTTCTTCAACTAAATGGTAATTAACTGTTTATCTAAAAGGGTAATTTTTTAAAATACCATCACTATTTCCAGTGTCATAAAAAGTTAATGGGTCTGGGATTTTTCTCCTTCCTATTAAATTTTAAATTATAAATAAAATTCTATTACAAATATTAAGTTTATAATATCTAAAATACAAATATCATGAGGTTGATTCATATCGAAAATAATTGCAAAAAAAGTCATCACCCTGCCATTTAGTATATTTGTGAATTCTAGATTGAAAAACTTATTAATTGTATTTTCTGTATATTTTAGATTAGCAATCGCTTCCTCAAGGAATTGGAACTAGTATTCATCAATTAGTTTCTTATACCATATTAGCTAAATAACTTTAAATTCACTGTTGAGCGCCAAACAAATTCTTTTACCATAACCGATTTTTATATTTCACAGTGTAATATTACACATAAATTTAATTTAAACTGGCTTTTTATTCAAAAAATTGGAATCGCTTTCAGTATACATAATCATGTATATGAATAAACTATTATTTTATTACACAAGTTCATTAAAGGGGTAAAAACATTATTTGTTACTACTAATTTTTTTAACAAAAAAGTGTATTGCATCTAAAAAATTGTATTTATTAGGTCTCAAAAATTTAAGAAATAAATATTTACTAGATTTTTAAATGCGAATTTATTACATATTTCATATAAGAGAATGTCTTAGTTTGTGAATTCAGGAATGTAAATCCCTCTACTTTTATAATTTTTCATTGCTTTATTTTAAGTCCAATATTAACATTTTTTAAACAAATTATCCATCTATTATGTGTTTTATGAAATAAATATCTATTAGATATTAAAAATTCATATTTATTAAAATTTTTAAAGCTAAAAATTTATTAGGTAGTTTATGAACGAGTTTATTTAGTTTGTGAACTTGACAATGTGAATCCCATTGTTACGTATATTTCAACATCTTTATATTTTATTTCAATACTACCATCTTAAAAGTTATGAAAATCATATCCAATAATAATTTTGTTATGTCTATATGAAAGAAAATTTTAAAATTTTTATCGAGTTCTAAACAAATTTTTTCAACAGATCTCATATTTAAATATTCACAGCTAGTAATGTTATACAAAAATTTAATTTAAGCTCACAAATTTCTTAAAGAAATTAGAATTTTTACGTTGCTAACGTAATTAACAAATGACTTCATTGCTACATAGAAAAATTATCTCAAAATTTTAAATTGGATATAACCAAATTTTTTTACATTAATTATAACATTTATAAATTATCTGTAGCTCTATTAAAATCTATCAAATTACGATATTCATTTATTTCTTAATCTGGAAATCGTTTACTATAAACTGGAAGAAATAAAGGATATTGTAGTTCATAAATTAGATGAAAATCAAACTGTAAATTACGTTTAAAAGAAGCAATCATTTTAATTTTTTATCGAATATATTTATAGTTCCTCATTAAATTCCACATGTTTATTAAAATTTTTGTTTATAAATTGATCAGGTAATTTTTAGTAAATTATTAGCAATAGTTTATTGATTACCTTCAATGTTTTGATCATTAAAACCTACAGTTTTTTTCTGGTACTATCTCATATCCACCTATAATTTAACATCACTCAGAATTCATAATAATATTTATTATTTTTGATGTAATATTGGGGGTTCAGAATGTTGTATAACTACTTCAACATATTTATACACATCACTTACAGGATCAGATAAGTTTTTGAGAACTAATGCATTACTTTTTAATTTAAAAAGTTAACTTATTTCATATTAATAAAGTTTATTTAATTAAATATGCTGCAATATTGGAAGTAAATACAAGAATTCCCGAAAAACAATTTACAAAATGAAGATGGTAAACTTTTGCTGAATTACATTCAATATGCAATAATAGATCGAATAGATTGAAAAGGAAATACTACATTAATGATTGTTGGTTAAATTTTCGCTCCACGATGGTTAAAATGGGATAAAGTTTGTCTATTTGTATAATTTTCTAAAATATTAAATCCATCACAGTAGTAAGAATTTAAAAAAGGTGAGGATAAATTGAACTTAGGTATAATGAAAAATTTCTACTTCTATTGAAAATAATGTGAAAAACATGTGATTAGATGAATGTGTAGAAAATTCGGTTGATTTACTTGATGATTATATTCTTGACAATCAAAATATTGTAACAAAATATTTGTACTAGTCAAAGGCATAATCGAATATATTGTTTTATTTAGGACCATTATATTCAAAAATCCAAAAGAAGTAGTTAGGTATAAATTTAAATTTTACATATTTTTAGACAGGACGATATGAATTTAAGCTATAAATAATATCAATTTTTCACAATGCAAAATTTGATGTTACTGAAGAAATGTGTTCTAAGTGTTGGAATAATGATAAATTTGGATTTATTACAGTGGAGATGACTAGAAAATCTAATAAAGGGACATACAGATACGAAAACAAAAGTGTTTGACACTATAAACATAACAAAAAATGTTCAAGATTTTTAACGTATTACCGTTAAACATTATTGTTAAACAACATTTTTAGCAACATAAACAAAAGGAGAAATATTAAGACATTGCAAACAATTTAAATGGTCAGCAAGATGTAGCTTGATAATCTCAATAACTGACAAATTTTACATTTGCTTACACTTTGCAGCTGAGTGATAAAATTAAAACTAAGGCAATTATAATTAAACTAAATAATCAACAATTAATGAGTATTGATAACTTTTAACTCATGCACCAAAGGAAAAAGAGATAAGAAAACTAGTGGAAATTTACTTATAACATAACGAGTCCCATTTGTGAAAAAAATTATTGAACATCTTATACATGAAGAAAAACCATTTTCTAAATAAACACATGGAAATACTTTTTCCTATTATTATGGGCTAGATTCAAGAAGTACAGTACAGTAGTTGCCACAGTAGGAGAATAATAAATAAAAATCATAAAGTTAAAGAACCTAAACAACAAAAAAACTTAATTCAACAATGGGAAAAAAGAAACTTGATTGAAAAGTTTCAAAAAATAATAAGTGAAAACGAACTACTATCAAATTTTGAAGTAGAAAATCTCCCAAAGAAATTAAAAATTATACATTGTTGTGGCATTTTTAAGATTAATGAATATCCTAGCAATTCAAAAAATATAGTTAATTTAGATATTTTGGATAATATTAAAACATTTGAATTTGTAATTAGAAAACAAATAATACAAAAGTTGTTTTCGATTAATTTGATGGTAACAACCAAAAGAATTAAATAAATATTTGGGGAAAAATTATTTATATTATACCATTTAAGGAATACAATATTTTTATGAATTTATTTTTGGTCATTTATATGTATTTGTGTTGAAACTAATATCAGAAAGTTATAAAGTTGAAGATAATTTAAATTTGATAAATGTACATTTCTGGAATGAAAGAAAATAATGTTTGGAGCATTTTTAAAAAACTTACTAACTAAAGTAAATACGAAATTAGGTGAAATAGAAACCAAAATTAATAAAGTATTGGAATCAAAAATATATAGCCATTAATTAGAAAAAATTAAATATGTAATATACTCAAAAACAGAAAAATTTGTTACATGTGAATTAAAAATCAATTAAAAATTTAATAGAAAAAAAGAAATATAATTTTATAGAACAGAACAAAAATTAATGCAAAACCAATGAACATGAATTAGAAAAAATTAAAAATTTTGTGGATCTAAAAATAGGAAATTTAGTTATTCATGAAGTACAAATACAACGAAAAATTTAAAAAACTAAATAACATAGATTAGATAAAGTAAAAAATTAAATAGCTCTAATAAGAGGGAATTTTTTATACAATCCCAGGAAGAAGTGAATAAAAATGTATGCATAAGTTTCAATTTCTTTTCTTCTAAAAGTAAAATATGAGTAGAAGTGAGTGGCCCAATTGATAATTATAATGCAGTTATCAAAATATTACTTTAATAACAGACATACAATTTTATATTAGTACTGTAGAAAATTCTCTTTTAGTGAAATTTAACTTTATATAAATGAGTAAGTTTAATCATCTTACAGATCATCGTATTAGATGTCTAAAATGCGAAAATTATACTGGGACACGTTTTCCAAATAGAACTGCAACTAAAAAAGTAAAATGTGTTAAGAAATTAGTAGGTCATGGTTTAAAACAATTATATTCACGAAGAAATGGTTATTATATCACTTAAAGCAATATGAAAAGCTTTTAAATGGAGAAATGTTATTTGTTTTTTTATAGACCATATATGTCAAGCAGATTTAGTAGGAATGGATTCATCAAAATTAAAAAGAATTTCAAAAATGTGAATACAAATACCTATTAACTATAATTGATTTTGTTCATAATCTGCTTGAGCTATTCCAGTTAAGGATAAACTAGTAAATATACCACCAAACTTTGAAAAAATGTTATACCAAAGATCTCCAAGAAATTTACAAACAAATGACAGCAAGGAATATTATAATAAAGATTTTCAAAAACTTAAGAAAAGTAAAATATTAATCACGATTCAACATTTACTGAATTAGAAGCATCTGTCATTGAAAGATTTAATAGAACATTTAAAGAGGGCAAATGGAATAGCTTCATTAGAAATGGTTTGATTCATTTTCTAAATTAATAGGTGAATATAATAATACAAAAAACGATCACCAATAAAAATGAATCCAAAAGGATGTGAGCAAAAAAATTTTACTGCAGGCTGTTTACACAAAAATTTTAAACTACTAATCCTAAATAGAAAATAGGTGATAAGGTATGAATAAGTAGATTGAAAGACTACACAGCTAATCTGCCAAACGAAAGTTTTGCAATTGAAACTGTTAATTATTCTAATCTCATCTCACACAAATCAAGAGATTTTAATGGAGAGGAAGTTCATAAAGTAAACATCCAGATGTATATATATGTTAAGGAAAATGTTATAAAAGGGCAGATGATAAGTTTTTGGTTAACTGCTTGGTTTTGATAGTTCTCACAACAGTCTGCTTCCCATATTTAATGCTTTAAAATATATTTTTAATAAATTTTAATCTTTATAAATGAACAAAATTGATATCTATCAATTTCATTCTTTTCTAGTCAATGAGAAAACTAAAAAAAATCATATTCCTAATGAAGGTGTAGAAGTTAATATTAATATTTATGATGGTTGGGTTCATCCTAATCACGCTCTATTAAAATAGTTCAAACTGATGGTTCAGATTATCCTACATATGACAAAAAATCTAATAAAAAGTTAATCGATAATTGTGTTCAAAAATGTTTGATTTCGTAACTATAAAGATAATAATATTTTATGAAGGATGAATTTCTTCATGAGTTTTATTAAATTGAACTTTCTGACAAAATTTGTGTGGAAGGACACATACTCAATAGCAGGAAAACAAAAGGTAATGAAAATGAAATACTTAATCTCGTATTGGTTTTTTAAAAGTCTATAAAGAAATAATGTTGGAAGGAGATTTAGCTGTTATTTTTAGCTTTAGTTCAAGTTCAAATGATCGTAATCTTAAATGGTCTGACGAAAATAACGCTGGAATAGAAATAAAGGATATATTACCAAATGAAGGAACAATTGTTATTGGAAATATGGATATTAGAGTACCTATTGTTAAATATAATCCTAATTACGAACTTGAAACAGAACAAGAAAGATTAAAAATCCTAAAATACCAATATCTTTCTTTGAATTACAAACTATAGAGATCGATGGACTAAGTAATAAAAATAATTTTTAATAGATATAAGACATCACTATAATTCAGCAGAGTTATTTTTTGTTCTTTTTCAAAAAAAGAAAAAAATAATCAAGTTTGTGAGTCTTCTTTAGTTGATAATTTTAAATTACAGAATATTTATTTAAAATATGGTATAACTGAAATTTTTCCTCGAGAAATGTGGAATTTAGATCTCCCAAAGGATGTTTTAAAAATTTACAATTCATTTCATGATTTTAAACGAGTAACATAATTCAAAAGAGATATTGTTATAAATCCATATGACTTCATTACAAATTATCCTATTTAAATATGACTTGAAGTACAAATATTATGCCAGCATAAAAGCAATTCTGGAATTATGTCCTACTTTTAATGATAAAATTCCTAATGATATATTAGCCTACACAATTTTTATAGAGAAAATAGTTTAACTAATGATATTCAAAATACAATACTGTAAGTTTTCAATCTTTAGATTTTTTGAGTATTGCTCGATAATATAATGAAAGTAATATAGATAAAGATGAATGTAATTATTAAAATAAAAATGAAAAATTTGTTTATCTTATAAAAATTTACTTTCAAAAATTTTAAATTTTCTTTTATGCAGTTTTTTCTATCAGATAAAAGTTTATAGCTAACTGATAATCAATCATTTACATATTCAATTTAAATATATGATTTTTCTGATTTTTATTGATTTGATTGATGTGAAATTTAGATGACTGTAGATAGAAGATGAGCCTGCACACAAAATATTTGCTGATAGCCCCATTTTCTATCTACTTAAGGAAATGAATTGGGAAGTGGATATTACTATAAGTTTTACTTGGAGTTCTAGGGCAAATGATGCCATTCTTAGATGGGCTGATAATAAAGAAGCTGGTGTTGAAGATATGACTACACTTCCTAAGGAAGGCAAAATTGTTGTTGAATCAATGGAAATCTGAGTTTCTGTGATTACATATGAACAATAATTTTCACTCAAGGCAGAGCAAGAAAGATTAAAAAAGTGAAGATTTCCATATCTTTCTTTGTACCACAAGCCACAGACATTGCTGGACTGAATGGAAAGAGAAATTTTGAGCTAGATATCACCAATTAATATAATTCTGCAGAATTTTATATGTCTTATTTTATTTTTGTTATGATTCTACTAACCAAAAAACTAATCAGAGGATTGTTTGATCACATCAAACAACAGGATATCTATGTAAAGAATGGAAGAAATGAACTTTTTCCTCAAAAAGCATGGAATCTAAATCAACCAAGCAATTACCTGAAGGCGTGGGATATTTTCTGAGATTTTAAGCATGTTTCATGACTAAAAGATGATGTTAACATCACATTTTTTAATTACACACATCAAAAAAAGTTTTGCATCACCTCAGTTCTGAGATTTCCCGAACCTGGTTAGAAAATAGGAATACAGATCAACATAAACATCATTTCCGCCCTTTTTATTGCTCATAAAAACCACACATTGCATGTTGTACCAACAAACAGCGAGACTTTCAGAGGTGGTGGCCCACATTTTTGTACACACTGGTACCTGTTATACCCAGTGGCCCGTCCTCTTGCATTGATGCATACCTGTGTTCGTTGTGGCATACTATCCACTAAGTCATCAAGATGCTGCTGGTCCAGATTGTACCACTCCTCATCGGCGATTTGGCATAGATCCCTCACAATGGTTGGTGTATCAAGTCGTCCATAAAGAGACCTTTTCAATCTATCTCAGGCATGTTCGATAGGGTTCATGTCTGGAGAACATGTTGGCCACTCTAGTCGAGAGATGTCGTTATCCTGAAGGAAGTCATTCACAAAATGTGCATGATGGGGGCGCGAATTGGCGCCCATGAATACGAATGCCTCGCCAATATGCTGCCAATAGAGTTGCACTATCGGCCAGAGGATGGTATTCACGTATCGTACAGCCACTACGGGGCCTTACATGCCCACCAGCGGCGTACATCGGCCCCACATAATGCCACCCTAAAACAGCAGGGAACCTCCACGTTGCTGCACTCGCTGGACAGTGTGTCTAAGGCGTTCAGCCTGCTGGGTTGCCTCCAAACACTTCTCCGACGATTGTCTGGTTGAAGGCATATGCAGCACTAATCGGTGAAGAGAACATGATGCCAATCCTGATCAGTCCATTCAGCATGTTGTTGGGCCCATCTGCACCACGCTGCTTGGTGTCGTGGTTGCAGAGATGGACCACGCCATGGACGTCGGGAGTGAAATTGCGCATCATGCAGCCTATTGTGCACAGTTTGAGTCGTAACACGACGTCCTATGGCTGCACGAAAATAATTATTCAACATGGTGTCGTTGCTGTCAGGGTTCCTCGGAGCCATAATCCATAGATAGCGGTTATCCACTGCAGTAGTGGCCCTTTGGCGGCGTGAGTGAGGCATGTTGTTGACAGTTTCTGGCTCTCTCTCTCCTCCACGTCCGAACAACGTCGCTTTGGTACACTCCGAGATGCCTGGACACTTCCCTTCTTGAGAGCCCTTCCTGGCACAAAGTAATAATGCAGACGAGATCGAACCGTGGTATTGACCGTCTAGGCATGGTTGAACTACAGAAAACATGAGCTGTGTACCACCTTCCTGGTGGAATGACTGAAACAGATTGGCTGTCGGACCCCCTCCATTTAATAGGCGCTGCTTATGCATGGTAGTTGACATCTTTGGGCAGGTTTAGTGACATCTCTGAACAGTCAAAGGGACTGTGTCTGTGATACAGTATCCACAGTCAACGTCTATCTTCAGAAGTTCTGGGAACCAGGGTGATGCAAAACTTTTTTTGATGTGTGTATATAAAATGAATAAAAAATCTTAGAGTTGCTACATTTCCTATGCAGAACATTTTAAAAAGATTTTCTACATCAATTAGAAGATAATATCCGATTATATTTATTATTATTTCTCTAGATAGCCCTTTTCATGTAGATTGTGCTAGCTTTTTGAATTTTTAAAGTTGGTTAATATTTGGATGAGGAATAAACAAAAATCAATCTATTTTGGAGCTCAGAAGCAGTGCTGCAATATATAGGTCTCGTCTGCCTGAGAGAGCTGACTCGGTAGGCTGATTTGGGAAGTGTGTGTGACTGATTTAGTGCTACAAACTACCTCTAGCTATCAGCACTTCAACTATCTCTGTCTCTCATCCACAAAAGATAAACTTATCACACAGTGCTCATTCAGGAAACTGCTAACAGATGTCTCATTTTGTGTTCACAAATCAACATTGTCACTCAGAATACCAACTCTATATACGATTTGTAAACGGTTTTTGCTAGCCCATAGGGGCATAGCTGGTGGATTAGCTACTGGTTTGGCCAGCCATCATTAAATCATCTGCTTTCTTGCATTTTTTGAGAACATCTGGTAGCTAATCTGGCAGCTCCTTGATCTATAAGCGGAAGAAGATGGGACAGCAACAGTGTCAAAGTAAAAAAGTGAAACAACAACAACACCAGAAAAAACCTGGGGTGCGAAAATAAGAAGCAGGCAAGAAACATCAAGGAAAAACCCTCTGGGTTTCTTTGATATGGCCTGCAGTTTTGTTGTATTAAACTAAATCTAAATTTTATTAATAAAAAATTTTGCTCCATAAATGGAGCCCCTACTGAAGAAGCTCAATAATGCAAGCAATTCTAATTTGTTTTAAAAAATTAGAGAGCTAGAAGTAAATGTTTTATGTAACATTTCTGGGTGTGAGTATCTGAATACTAAATATGGTGTAAAAATTTGTATGGAGCTTAATAACGATCTTAAAATTATTTTGCCTAACAGATATTATAAGTAAATTACTGGTTGGGATCTTTGGTATTTTGAAGATGGAAATATTAAACTTATATGCAGAGGAATGAAGAAAATTAAGAGTAACGATAATGAAGTTCATGACCTAGAATTTTAGTACGAATTCCTTTAAAATTTTTACCTCACTTTATTTGAAGAGAAAAATATATTGATTACTAATGATATTTTATTCTTTTCATATGTAATTCCAGAGAAAGAACATCCAACCTGTTGGATTTATTAGAAATAAGAAAATAAATAAAATAAAATAAATAAAAAGATAAAATAAAAATATAATAAAATAAAAATGAAACATATTATGCTTAAAATTAGTCATTTCTCTGCTCACAAAAAGTAGGCTTACAAAAAAGCTCCCGAGAGCACTCAGAATGGCCTCTTACTATTAAAATAAAAAGCTGAACACACTATCTCTGGAGTAGGTCTATATATTTTACGACGAACCTAACAAAATCATAGACAATTAACACTACTAACGGCATCAGCAGCAGCAGGGAATACAACACACATGAATGAAATAATATCAGTGATTGCAGAGCCTCGAGGAAGACATATTATTCTGTAACATTGGAGATGGTGGTCTGTGAACTTCACAGGCCCACCCACAGATTCTACGAACGTAGATGGTAATACATGGCTTGAATGATTTATGGCAGGCCGATCTCATGGATATGAGGAAATACTTGCGATACAATTGAGGCTTCAAATATACCTTAAGGAGCGTAGAAACATATTCCAAATTCGCCTGGACTTTTCCTGTGAAGGGACGTGGCGCAGGCGTTTGAACAATTGTTTCAAACTAGTACGAATCGTTGTCCTGACAACCTACTCACCGACCATGAGGTGAATTTTACAGTAAGGATTTCAAATCGGCAATGTAGTTATATGGGATAAACCACCAGTCAACATCCTTCCACATGAAAGCGAGTGTTATGGAGCATCTGAACAGAACCATTAAGAAACATATGAGGATGCAGTTTAATCTTGGTGCCTCATACATATGGACAGACATTCTCCCACAAATTATTGGAGAGTATAGTCGAACAGAACATAGCAAGATTACGAAGAGATCTATCGATATACATGACAAGTGCCTTCTAAATACTGCATACAATCGTATTGAGATGATGGATCCATGCAAGCAGAAATTCAAAGTAAGTGATTCGGTGCGTATTTCGAAATTCAAAACTGCATTTGAGAAGTCCTATCTGCCTAACTGGTCAACGGAGATATTTACAGTTGGCAAAGTACAGAGGACAAACCCGAGAACATACATTTTAAAGGACAGCGATGGTGAAGAAATTCTAGGAAGTTTTTACACAAACAATTGCAGAAAAGTTTCGTGTTTCTCGTACATTGCGCCATAAGGAGTCGCGGGAACAGAGCGTTAGTGAAATGGCTCGGCTTCCCAGAATTACAAAACAGCTGGATGGACGCTCGCGATTTGCTGTATAACAGGGCCCGCAAGCCTCAGGCAGCCCAGTAGCATACCACGCGTGCTAGGAAGCTCTTCAGCATAGTTGGTGGTGGCATTTTCGCTAAACTGCCAGTAGAGCTTCATCTTCCTGGTTACCATTTCTGCGGACCTGGAACGAAACTGAAAAAGCGTCTAGCTTATGGTGATAAGGGGATTTATCTACTTGACGAAGCCTGCAAGGTGCATGACTTAGCATATGCTGCAAATCAAGGTTTGGCAGAACATCGCACAGTAGACCAAATTTTAACTAATAAAGCGAAGCAAATAGGTCAAATAAGGGATATAGGCGTAGGACAAGGTATTGTGGCAACTGAAGTCGATAAAGAAATGCATACCAATATTATATTGGGTGCAGGAATAAATTTCAAACAAACAATGACCGCGGCTCGTCGCACACTGAAGAAGAAGAAATCAACTGCGAGTTTAAAAAATTGCTTCCAATCAGCTGTGATAGCGGGAAAAAAGCATCATCAAGAAGAAGTAGAAAGGAATAAGAAGATGTCCTGTTAAAATGCCCAAGATCCTGCCGATTCCAAACACTTCTGGTCGAATTAACTCATTCCTAATCCCAACGTTAGTGGGGCTCTCAACAGCTGGGTAAATTGTGGCTGGCGTTGCCGCCATAGCCCGAACAGTGAAGAATGCACAAAACGCATAGGAGCAGCTGGAGGAATCTAAAAGGCATAACAGGGTGATGGAGGCCATCGCTATTAGTAAAGGACTATATTTGAAACCATATGAGTAAGGGCTTAGACTGTGTATTAAAAAAAATCCTCTAACTATTCTACCCAACAGACCACTTACCAATACTGATCGGCTTAAATTCGTCAAGAAACTCAAAATACCAAGATTCGGTGGCGTATTTATGCAGAATACTTTCCCGAAGAGGACTTGAAAATACAAGGAGTGTGGTATCGTGAATTTTGAAGTCGCAGGAAGACGTACAACGCACTGGGTTGCAAATCTTAAGAGAAAACATAACAATGTGCTTTAATTTGAATTGTATGGGGATTTACAACCGCCGCAAAATTGTACTGATACTTCTACAACGGTCATATTTTCTACTATTTTTGATGCTACCAAAACTTTGATTCATGCCTCTGTGGTTACTGCTGTCTAATGTTTCTCCTGACGATAGCTAAAAAAGCAAGCAACATGCACATCACCTCGACATTCAAGCTTCATAAGCCATTTTGTACACTCTCATTCTAAAAAAAGCGTTCGTCTGTATTAAGTGCAAATTACTTACCCACAGAAGAGCTAAGCAAGCGTGAGTGGAGTATTGCACTGGTCGGTTTGGAAACGTATAACAGCATCCCAAACATCACTGAAACGAACACTAAACTTCACCTTGGAGGGGGCAAGGTAGTAGAGATTCCTCCTGGATCGTATGACACTGACAATGTAAATGCAGTTATAAAACTATCTGTAAAAGGCTTACGTGCAAATGTAAATACGTTTAAAGCAGACATAAAAACGACGAAACATACTATTGACTTTAGGCAGGAAGGTTCAATAGGATCAGTACTTGGTTTCTCGAGGAGTCAAGTTTTTGCTAATAATACTGAGAGACTTACCGAGTTGTACCTACCTGTGGATATTTTTCCTGTTAGTACTATCCATGTTGAGTGTAATACTGCTACGAATTCATACACCAATGACCGATTAATAATACACTCTATGGGTTCTTTCCAACAGTGGGAGCGAGACACAAACTCCTTGGTGTCCCTAGAGTCCAGTACGTCTCCCAGTGGCTGTTCGGACATTTGACCATCTCGAGTTGAACGTCATTGACAGGACGGGAGATCGTAGTACGTCTTCATTTCGAACAGTGCTACCATGGGATTATGTTGTAAAACCACCTCACATATAAGTCGGTATATCACTCTGAAGTGGAAGGACAAGGCGAAAGCACATCAGAATGATGAGTTCCTTAAGTCAACTGTACTGAAGCCTCATAATGGCGTCTCTCGAAATAACAGCATCAGTTCAGTATGACGAACGAATCACATGTCAGGAACACGTATCTCACAAACCATTTGCATCGCTGATATTCAATAATAATGATGAGATTCGAATACTGATTCAGCCTCAAGATGAATTAACAATTCCCAGCAGCAGTGTCCTATACTTGAAAGGTCTTCCTGTTTAAGAGATACGATACAAACTTAATGGCATCGAGGTCAACCAAACAAGGGACATTGAAATCCCAACACTCAAAACTTACGTATCCGCACCAAATGTGGACCTGAATGTTTTACAAAATGAAGGTTGGTTCATTGACAATACGATAAGTAACCGTGCTGGGACGTGCATCCCTCTCAAAATGCTTATGATGTTCTTTGAGCACAATGAGAGGGCTATTTTGATGTTAAACAGGAACTAATTCTCATTCTAACTGCAACAGATAATAATGTGTACGTTTACGAATCACAAGCAGCAGGAAATAAAATTGTTTTGGATAATTTAGAGCAGAAAGTAACACACATTTTGTATCAGAGCCTGAAGCTCTTACCTGTGCTGAACGCTGGAGCTCAACTACCACTAAGTTTCTGTTCATGAGAAATCTATGAGTATCCAGCTCTACCTACGATTTCAAAACATAGCCAGACAACTAAGATGACTGTAAAACTAGAATCGCCACATTTCATTATACTGCGCCTGCAGATAGACAGACGAGGGAATGTGACTAACAAGGAATCTCTTGAGTAAAAGGTCGCAAGTTCAGTATTTAGTAAGGCTCATTTGAAAGTGTTGTGATAATAATTATGACAGGAAAAATGTTAGCTGCTAATGACTCACCATGTGCATCAGGAGGGCGACAGAAAATGAGTGTCTGGGAGGTGCAGAGGTCAACCTTCTATGGTATGAATGACTTGCACTTCACAAAATGGACAACATCAACATTCAAGAAGTGTTCAAAACAAACTATTAATTTGCACCATGGGCATCGAATAAAAAATGGCACCCCACAGTGGTCACAAAGTTTTGCACCATTAGGATCGAAGGTGAACTCCTTGGGAGTTACAAACCTTGCAGGGTGTTCAGCTAGGTATCCACTCTTAAAGAATGCATATAGAATCACGGTGGTGTAATGGGGTGATGAGAAATGGTGGAATGTGATGGCATGCAAGCGAATGTGGAACAGTCTCTCATGGATCTAATCACGAAACTGTCTATTCTTTAAGGCGTCACTGCAGATTGTGCGGTAATATATTTTACAGGCATGGAAAAAACGAACATCCAGAGGCTGAATTTGTCCAGTGGTTCCAGGTGGTATGAATAGTAAAGACACACACTTTTCAGCAGAGATAATTTGTTCTAAAGTAGTATGTTTTTTATATGCAGACGAGGAATCAAGCAAAAGAAAGTGATTTTGAGCAGCTATTGGCAAAAAGCAGTGCTCATACCATAAATGTAGCTCTTTCACACCCATTTTTCCACTCTTTCTTGCTGTGGCGTAAATATTCCCTACTGTCCTTGCAAGATCACACGCACAAGAAAGAATCATAGGGGGAGAGCACCTTCAACTTCTCGCAATACAATAAATAAATTTCCAGCCAATTTACCATCCAAATTAAAAGTTGTCATAATTATGTACAAATGTGTTAAGACATTGATATTAGCTGATCTTGATACAAGTCTCTTAGTTCTTCTCATTTTCAGAGCACCTTTCATATGCATTTCCTCTTCAAATCCGGACTGGTCGGCGCTGAAAAGAAATTCTTTACTCTCAATGAGATAAGTTTGTTTATCTCATCTACAGATTTTCAGGTCAATTCCGCAGTTTGCTGTGCATCGTCAAGTTGACACTTTGTTTGAAATTTCGGTATCTTACTTCTTCCAATTCTGTAGCATTGTTTGAAGTTATACAACCATCCACTGCTTCCCTTGAAATCATCGTAATCTATGTCACACGCAATTTGATTAAATTTGATGTTGATCCATAACATAGTAAGTCACTATCATGTACATCCTGTAACTTTTATCGAGCATCCTTGAAACTTGCAAATACCAGTTTTTTATGCCTTGTCCTCCCTTGAATATCTGCAGTTTTGCTTATGTACTAAGCACTGATATTGCTGTGATCTAACTCGAAATCTGTTCATAATTGCTTTTTTAATATTCTGTGGATGATCTTCCATGTACGTAATTATGTTTAGTGCCCAATCCTTGGTCATTGATTGTCCTTTGCTATGTTTCACTGGAGACGGGATTTGTGGCTATCTGTCCGACAAGAATGATGAACTACATGTTTCGACACCTGTTTCAGTATCACTTTAGTTTGTTAAACACATATCGTCGTCATTGTACTCCTCATGTACGTTGTCCACACAGTCCTGCGTACATAACACCACACATTCCAGTGACTCATCTTGCAGAAACGCCAATGTTCCATCTGCTACTTCTTCATCACTCTGCAAAATTCCTTGGGTTCCTTTCTGACGAAATGTCAAATTTAGCAACTCTTGTTGTAGATATAATACAATGTTTGCTTTGTCGTCATTGCGATTGTTCTACTTTGTATCAACATCACTAGCACTGTAGCACTGTTGTGAGTTACTCGTCGTCTAAGCAGTTCAACTACGCTCGGTAGCCTCATGCTGTGCTCACCATTGGATACTCCAGACACGCCCTCTATTGCCATTAGCAGTCAATATTGTGGGGGACGACAAGTTGGGATCAATGCTCAACCCACAGAAATTTAAATAATTAGCACCTATTGTTGCGACTGACTGCTCGAAGCAAAACGAAAGTATCAGCCCAGGTCCTCTAGACATCCGCATTGAATGTGAATCGTCAAGCAATTTCCCGCCAAACACAGTGGCGTACGCGTTATTATTGCACGACTATATTATTAATTACTCACATCTCACAGGAATTGTGCAGCGAATAGTATAAATGTGTCGGTACTTCTTTGCACCACAGGCAGTCCGCAGTGGCTCCTCAAAGAATGAGCATCGTTACGGCATTCACGACGAGTGTGAACAATTTCTGTTCTAAGACGTTGCATTCCAAGCATGTGAAAATTCTGTATGGGTATTGAAAACGGTGATGACGCTTCGAATCTACGATCATAGAGACAACATTGTTTATGTCAAAGGTCGTGAAAAAGTTATGTGGTTTTGTGCCATAAGAAACGCTGAAGATCTTAATTGCTCAGCTCTTCGGAGACTGAGGAAAAAGTATGGACACATAAGTGATTATATTTGTGCTTCAGAAAATGTACAAGTACTTATAAGTTGGATATTTAATCAATGAGCCTGTCTTTTTTTAAATACAAATTGTTTTATTTACTCACAGCCTCCTCCTCCTCCTCTTACAGGGTTCAGGCAAGTATTCATTATACACTGTCTGCGTGGTTCGCTGAGTACTGGACTTATAATTCTTGAAACGTCCTCTGTACGTTTCTGGAAGCGCCATCTGTCAACAACAGCGTGCACCCAGGGACCCACACGAGCGTCTCTGTATTATAGTAAGCGGCCAGTCGTCTAATATGTGAACTGAGCGCATACCTGTTTAGCGAAATGAACTTTCTTCCCAGACATTCTTGCGTGCGAGCACTCAGCACCATGGGCAAAGCCAGGAAGTGGCCGCAGCAGCGAGCAGTGAACAGATTCGTGATGGTGACTGTCATTATTGCTCTAGGACACATGTCTTTGAGATAGTGGGCTGCTCTCAGCAAGAAGGAGTCACTGCTCGTTGAAGTCACCAATTTGTGTGGGTAGGAAACGCCAAACAACAGCGGCAGCCACTGACTGCCATAGCCTCACTACTGGCCAAGTGTATTTTTTCCGCCAGTAATTGTGCAATGGTTAAACGTATCATATTCACAGCACCAGATGTGGGGCAGCTTAACATGGTCTCAAATATCATATAACTACCGCCTGCACTTTAATATACACTGCCGGAAAAAAAAAATAGTACACAGGGAAAGACAACTTTGATTTTGATCTGATGCAGCATATGCCACCATGGGGACAGTATATGTACTGACAATAGTTTCAACGTCATCCACCAACAGACAGCATAGTGGAGTAGTTATCAAAGCGCCATCTTTGATAGGGAATGCTCATAGCCAGAAGGCTCAGTGTGGTGTAAACGTATGAAGCAAGCAGGTAATAATGCCACAGAGACAGACTCGTGCTTTCTACAGTCAACTGAGCAATTCTGAAAAGGGTCAAATTGTGGCCTTCTGAATGGCGGAATGGTCCTTTCGGAGAATTTCCACACAAGTTGGACGTGCTGCATCAGTTGTGCAACGTTGCTGGTATCAGTCATCACGTGAACATCTTCACACCTGTAGATGAGGTTCTGCATGTCCACACAACACAGACACCTGCCAGGATCTTCGTAGTATAAGGGCAGCATTGACAGATCATACAGCTACCACAGCAAAGATAAGAGGGCTTATGAGCCTAGACATATCAACATGAGTTGTTGCGATCCGGTTATTAGCAGTGGGACTACGGGCATGCACACCTCTAGCCTGTCTTCCACTCTCGCCACAGCATCGACATGTATGGTTCGGCTGCTGCCGTCAGTGGATCACTTGGAAGATGGAACAGCATGTGGTCTTCAGCAGTGCAAGTAGATTCTGCCTGCACACAAGTGATGGTCATTTACGTGTATGACGTAGACCTGGGGAGCACTCTCTTGTACACTGCATTCTTCCAAGACCTACTGGTCCCAACCCAGGTCTTATGGTCTGTATTGCGATAAGCTAAAGCGTTCGTTAAGCTTTGGTGTTTCTGGAATGGACGCTAACCACCGCTCAGTATGTTCAGAATGTTGTTAGACCTGTTCTTTTGCCATTCTTGCAACAAGAAGGTGATGTGTTGTTTCAACAATATAATATTTGCCCAAAAGCTGCCCGTGAAACTCAATGTGCTCTGGATGATGTGCAGCAACTTCCCTATGCAGAACGATCAACAGACTTGTCTCCAATCGAGCTCGTTTCGGATATGATGGGATAAGAAGTGACTCAAGCAACTTGTCGACCAACAACTACATGAACAGGTCGAGCAGGCGTAGGGTAACGTATCACAGGACAGTATTTGCCATTTGTACGATCAACTGGATGCCAGACTCAGCGCCTGCATTGCCGCCCAGGGAAGCTACACTACGTACTAATATAGTTGTTTCAGCATGGGTCGAGACCTGGTACCTCAGAACCGCTCATGTTATTGGCCTGTAAATGCAGTCATTTCATGTACGGTACTCCATATGCGCTGTTGCAACAAAAAACCTTGAGTGAATTGAAAACCTCTAAAAGGGCGTACTATTTTTTTTCTGGCAGTGTAATAACGTCGGTAATGTACCACAGAGTAGAGGTGAAAATCTGAACGCAGGATGTGGGCGGAGATTGCGTGATAGTGCTGCCATAATCTGGTGCATGTATAAGCTATTCTTTAGCTGCGGACAGCTTCTGGCTCACCTGCGTCTATGCGCACTCAGGAATCGACTTGAATATGCAGCGATAAGCATTCCTGGAATAGGCAGCGCTCGCCTATATACAGAGGCGTTTCAGAACAGGAGCTCATTCGAGCGGCCCGGATTGATGTCTAACGAAACAGGTATGTGGAAATGATTTTCTGTTGTTTTTCCATGTGTGTATGTATGCTTTCTTTTTTTTATCACTTGCAATCAGATGACTAATTTCTTCTTTGTTACAGACGTGAGCATGCCATCGCCTTTGTTGAGTGCCAGTGAATTTTAGGCCCTTGTGAGACAGCCTGGCGTTCCAGAGGATGTCTCTCACATAAATCCCGACTGTTGTGAAAGTAAGTACTAGTGTCTATTTCTCTCTCCCTCCCTCCCTCTCCATATGGGCATGCAGGTCACACTCTCTGGTGCAAACGCCACAAATGGTGTAGTTCCACAGATAGCACCTTCTGGAGTCAACGGTCGATGTGGGTGGCATCATCGTCACAGTGGCGGCTCCAGAGTGAGATCCCAGTTGTGGGGATGCTTTCACAATTGGCATCTGTCCTAGGAAACACACCCAGAGCAAACTGCCAGATCGTAGCTGGGGCGCTGGCCTAAATACAACCTAGGCTCCAAAATACTGCAGGTACTACTTATAGTCATATGACCTACGGAGAAGAAAAGGTCCACAAAGCTAGTGACCTCTAGCGGTTCTTGTGTTGTCGTGTGATGGCCAGGCAGAGCGCCGCCATCCTTTGTCTATCATCTGAAGAGCTGTCCCCTGTGAGGTCCATGCCCACATAATCTGCCTGTGTTGTTGGTTGCTGGGTGAGTAGGCATAAGGCCTTAACACAGCACAAAGAATGTCAGATGAACAAGTACCTAATCAGTAGAAAAATATACACATCGAGGAAAAAGATATGTTGGGCATCCTAAGAAGAGATGGAAAGATCAGCTGCAGTTTACTTGAAATTGGAACATGCAAGGATGCCTAACTCAAAACTGGACATGATAATGAAGTAATTGTTACAAGGTTGATCTATGTGGAACACCCAGGAACCCTGAGTCCCTTTTCAAGCAGCTGCAGGAAAATGGCTTATGCTGCCAGTTGTAAAAGTGCATTTTCGTCGCATCCAGCATCTGGATCACATTCTTAGTCACAAGGGTATCGTATTCACTTGTGACATCATTGACACAGTCACTAATATGCCAACTAATTAAACACTGAAATTGTTCCTTGGAAAAATCTCATAGCCAAGTTTATTTCCCAAGTGGCACAAATTGCACTCCCTCTAAAACAGCTGCATCAGAATGGCATCAAATTTGTGTGGTTGATCGTCTGTCAACAGGCTTCTCAGTGCCTTACAGATGGTCTCAAGGTAATGCTGTGTCTGATGCCATACATGAGAGGCCTGCTGTGGACACTCATGATGGCTGCATCCCAGTACAGAATTGCAAGAGTTTTGACCCACAAGGTGTTGGATGGTTCTAAATCATTAGTCGCCTTTGTCTCCAAAACATTGAATGTGACGCAGCTCAACTATTCACAAATTGAGGAGGAGACTTTACCTATCAGCTACAGGATCAAGAAATTTCATTTGTATTTGTATGGAAGCAAGTACCACCTGCTGACTGACCAAATTTCATTGTCCAGGCTCTGGGAAAGACGGAACAGCGTCTGTAGCATTGGTTATTGTTCTTAAATGGTTACCATTATGAAATTCGCTTTCAGCCCACTGCCCAACACGCCACTGTAGATGCTCCCTCCTGTCCTCTTGGTGGCCCCAACACAGAATTTGATCGCCAGAAACAGTTTGTTTTGCTCTGGACCAACAGCTCGAAGAAATCTTGGATGAATTTCCACTGACTGGACACAATTTGACTGCAGTGTCATCCTGCGGAAAGTTTTGTGTGCAGTACAGAAGGGATGGTCAGAGCATGTTTCTAGGCAGGTGAACCCAGCCATTCACAACTATACTGCACGTTGCTACTGGCTCAGTGCCATGAAGCGTGTCTTAATGTTGGCCACAAATGACTCTCAGTGGCAGGTCATCATTTTGACCTTTCTCTGTCCCTGTATCTTCCAACTCCCAGTGCCAGGTCATCATTTTGATCTCACTCCGGCCCTGTATCCTCCAGCTCCTGCAAACCCAGCACTGCAAGATGATGTACACAATGTATTGGCACAGTGCCACATCTACTGGCTCATTATTGATGCCAACATTGAACACACATACCACTCCTGTCACACGTGCTCCCTCAATTAGTCAGCCCCTGTGCAATGTTTCCCACCATGGATCTGCCCTGACCATCTATGGGAAGAGAATTCGAGTTGACTTTGCTGGTCCATTTCAAAGAATTATGTGGCTGTTGGCAATGGAGGCTCTCTCAAACTTTCCTTATGTGGCCTCAATGATGTCCACTACTGCCCCTGCTATTATCTGTACCCTGTCAATGATATTCGTCATTGAGGGAATGCTATACATGCTGGTGTCAGATAATGGGACACAATTTATGCCGACACAATTACAGGACTTTCACTGTAAGGGCATTGATCACCTTAGCAGTACCCTATTTCACTCTGATGCCAACGCAGAAGATGAGTGGATGGTCTGTACATTCAAACTCAGATGTGGAAGACCTTACACACATTGTCCACCAAAGGAGCCCTGCACAGTTTCCTCAAGTCATATCAGTCCATCCCCATCTGGGTGATCAGCCTGACCAAAATGTTACATGGGCCCTGGTATTGCACTACGTTAGATGTCTTACATCCTGTATGGTGTACCCAAACTAAGAACATCTGGGCAAGCACATTCGGCCAGCATCCAGATTGGATACAAGGGGTCCTCATCATCCATAGGGAGCATCAGCTGTTTGATGTTATGGCTGTCTGACCATCACTGCAACCAGCTCCAGCCACGGCCGCAATTGGCACCACTATCCCCACTGCCACCATTGACTCCTGAGCGAGACACTAGAGTCACTAAACATGGTGCCCTCTGACCATGTCCTGGGAACAGCCTATGCCCCTGCTTGCTGGTGGGTGAGGGAGTGGCCCACAGTGTGGGTAACAATGGTCACAAACCCTCTACCTTCACCCCACCCTTCCCTCACCCCAGCTCAACCAGAACAAGCTATGACCTCAGGTGTGCTGCCACCTCCACAGTCACTGACTGGGCCATTTTGGTTGTAAGGCCCCAAGCCTACGCAGCTCAGTCTGTTGTTAGGAAGTTGTGCCACCCCTCTAGCTCTCCTTGCTTCCACCAACATAACCCTGGATGCTTTCGGTCCTATGTACCAAGCCAGTTTCACATTGGAGACACCAATATTGGATATCAATAGCATCCCAGAAGCACTGCATCTTGCAAGTGATGTAAGTCACCTGAGATGAACTTGGCTTTGTATATGGACTAGAGATCCTTCTCCCCTCTCTTTGTCCATCTCCTCCTCTTTCTCACTCCTCTCTGTGTTCATCATCTTCTTACCCCTCTCTCTGCTGCGTGGGGTAGCCGTGCGGTCTGAGGCGCCTTGTTATGGTTCACGCAGCTCCCCCCCCCCCCCCCCCCCCCTGTTGGAGGTTTGAGTCCTCCCTTGGGCATGGGTGTGTGTGTTGTCCTTATCGAAAGTTAGTTTAATGTGTAAGCCTAAGGACCGATGACCTCAGCAGTTTGGTCCCATAGAACCTTACCACAAATTTCCAAATTTCCCCCTCTCTCTGTCCATCTCCTCTTCCCTCATCTCTAGCCACCTCCTCCTCCTCCCTCCTTTTGGCTATCTCCTCCATCTGCCTGTATATATTCATTTCCTCTCCACCTCTTTGTCCATCTCCTCCTTCCCCCTCTCTATATCCATTTCCTCCCCCCACCTACCCTCTGTCCATTTCCTCTTACCCCCCCCTCTTTGGCTGTGAGCCTTCTTTATTGTTATTTCAAGAGAAACCTTGATCTGAAACGGAAGTTGCTTCAAATAAATGGGTAAACTGATTGTGATCATTAGTATATGGGGTATGAAAGACTTTTCCTGCTGCTGGATCTGTGAGGATAGCAGCTCCAATGACAGTATTTTGAATAGTTTTTTCGGCAAATGGGTAGGATTACCAAGTTTCAGATTATTCAAATTTCACCATGGTACTCTACTCATTAGGCAATTAACAATAAACACAACTCTCCTGTTTTCTGTTAAGGCGGACTATGAAGGGAAAAAATCATAATAGGGAAAGGTGTAGTACAGTTACCAGAATAGTTATTTTCTTAAATTAAAAAAAAATGTTGTTGTGAAAACCTTGTTCTTTTCATATACCTTTATTTAAGAATCCTTTAAGAATCATTTAAAACTCACAGACACAGTATGGCCTTGAAATAGGGATATTTACTGAGAACATTATATGAGGCTGCAAATTCTTACAGAGTGCCCCAGTGCAGGGCAGAGTGTAAAACATACTAAGGTGCAGAGTAACAAGCACAAAGAACTGCATTCATGTTGGCTTAACCTGTGTTACTCAACAACTTCAGGATACACTGAGGTTAAAAAAGTCATGGGATACCTCCTAATATTGTGTCAACCTCTTTTAGCCTGGCATAGTGCAGCTGTTCAATGTGGCATAGACTCAACAAGTAGTTGAAATACTGACCCATGCTGTCTCTGTAGTCATCCATAACAGCAAAAGTGTTGCCAGTGCTGGGTTTTGTGCATGAAGTGACCTCTTGATTATGTCCCATAACTGTTCAATGGGATCCATGTCAGGCCATCTGGGTGGCCTAATTATTCACTCAAGTCATCCACAATGTTTTTTAAACCAATCACAAACAATTGCGACCCAGTGACAGGGTGCATTGTCATCCACAAAAATTCCGTCACTGTTTGGAAACGTGAAGCCCATAAATGACTGCAAATTATCTCCAAGTAGCCAAACATAACCATTTTCTGTCAATGATCAGTTCAGTAGAACCAGAGGACCCATTCCATTCCATGAAAACACAGCCCACACCATTAGGGAGCCACCACCAGCTTGTACAGTGCCTTGTTGACAACTTGTGTCTACAACTTCATGGGGTTTGTGCCGCACTCGAACTCTATCATCAGCTATTACCAACTGGAACTGAGACTCATCTGATCCAGCCACAGTTTTCCAGTCATCTAGGGTCCACTCTATATGGTCACAAGCCCAGGAGAGGCACTACAAGTGATGTCATGCTGTGTTATCAAAGTCACTCACATGAGGGGCCTGCTGCCATAGCCCATTAACACCAAATTTTTGCACACTGTCTCAATGGATATGTTTGTCATGCATCCTACATTGGCTTATGTAGCTATTTTATGCAGTGTTGCATGTCTATTAACACTGACAGCTCCGTGCAAATGTGGCTGCTCTTGGTCATTAAGTGAAGGCCATAAGTCACTGCATTGTCTGTGACGAGAGGTAATGCATGAAATTTGGTATGATTGGTACACATTGATTACTGCAGTTATTTCCTGCAGTATTGCTTGTATGTTACCACTGACAACTCTATGCAAATGCTGCTGCTCTTGGTTGTAAGCGATAGCCGTCGGTTACTATGTTGTCCATGGTGAAAGGAAATGCCTGATATTGGGTATTCTTGGCACACTCTTGACGCTGTGGATCTCAGAATATTGAATTCCCTAATGATCTCTAAAATGGAATGTCACATGCCTCTAGCTCCAACTACCATTCCACATTCAAAGTCTGTTAATTCCCGTTATACGGCCATAATCACACCTTTTCACGTAAGCACAAATGACAGCTCCGCCAATGCACTGCCCTTTCACACCTTGAGTACATGATATTACCACCACCTGTATATGTGCATATCGCTATCTCATGACCTTTGTTACCTCAGTGTACAGGCTGAATTTAAATGTCAGACAAAATTAATATTTAGAATTTTTTAAAATAATTTCAGATTTTTTACAATATGCATTAAAGTTTAAATTGTTTATTGACATCAAATTTTAGGCATTCACACTGTCCTTTGGTTTTTCCCAAGTGAACAGATTTGGTAAGACCATTATAACACTTTTTCCTAGCACATATGATGTATCAGCTATGTGCGTTTGGCTTTTTTGGCTCCCATTTGTATAGATTTCTCTTCATAGTCACCATCATCATCATTATTCTTGATCACTTTACCAGTATAGTGAACTGGGTTCTTGCTGTAGAACTATACTAAAACTTAATCATCTTTCTCTTTCCTTGTCCTCAGTTTGACCTTCCATATCTCCTTTGCCTGATTCATCTAAAGGTTCACACATTGTTTCTTCAACTATGCCAGGTATATCAGATTCTTTCAAAAACGGATTTCTCTTGTGACATTTACATTTCCTTCCTGTTTCATCTTCTTCCATGTTCAACATTCTTCAAACACCCCTTTAAGTGGAGTATCTGTTGCAATGCAACTCACTCCCCTCTTTCTATTTTTTTCCGTTGCTCACTCTTTCATGTGACTTAGGTAAACCTGTGAAAATATCAGGACCAACTAAAGTCTGGCACTGTGAATCTTCCTCTGGTGGTATATCAGAAAGGCCATCCTGTGACTCACTTGACCCTCAGTGCCTCCTAGAGCAGGGACTGCACTGTTCGCATCACCATCTGTCACAGGAACAGTAACTAAACTTTGATTTGATGAGACTTCAGGAGCAATGTCTGTTACTGCATTATCAATTCTTTTAGCAACAGATACTTTTCCAGGAGCCTGTACTGTTGAGGTATCAGTCTCATCCAAATTGAAAATCCTTGTTCCATCACCAAATTCTGAATTATGATTCAAATTATTCTTCAGATTTATGAAGAATATTGCAACAATAGTTTCATTAAATGAGGTGTCCTTTGATAAACTGAATGTTTCTGGATCTTGGGGGATAAGGATTGGATGATATTCTCGAAAAGCATAGAGCCATATTATTCTCTTCTCACTTTCTTGGGACTTATAGTTTTTATGCTAAACCATTTGGAATGTCAAATGCCTTACTTTTACACTACTTTTACACTGTTGAGACCACGTTTTTCCTCTGTAATTATTATTATTAACATGCCTGAAATATGTTGAAATATGAATTGTATATTTTAAAATTATATCTTATGTTTTCATAAAGTGCTGATTTTATTAAAACAAATGCTCAGTGGAAGTTTACCTGAAAAGAATTCCATAACTGACATTCTTAACACCAGCTGCCTTGCAAAGATTAGTTCCAGAAAGCACCAGCTGAACAGCAGCCCTCGCATCATCCTCAGGAAAGTGAGCAATCTTGGTTTCTCATGCTCTTTTATGAACCATGCCATCAGTCTACAACTTAATATTCTTATTTAAGATTGTTAGTTTATATTCTGTTCTCATTTATTTTCATATATATTACTTTAGAGGCAAATAACTATTTTTATTTGCATACAACATAATGAAGTACACTATAATGGTGTTGCACTTTGCCCCATATCAAACTTACATACATTGTACCCCATAGGACAACTTAATATATAATTTCATAAGTTTTGAAAAAAGTGTAAAACATTATGAATTTTCTCAGTGTTGTATGATACACAGGTACTTGTTTATGTGAATCATACTATGAATTACAGCAATTCTTTGTTGTTATAAACAGTAGAAAGAATGTTATGTAAGGAAAAAAAATTACTTCACATACCTCAAAACAAATTTCCTTCACTACTTGCCAAAGTTGAATTCTACTTGCTTCCAAAGTACACTGTGCAGAAGTAGTCACAAATGGTGATTGTAATTAGATCTAACATAAGGCTGCTAACATTATAAATTTCACAATAAATCTGAATGTTACACTGAGTTCTATGTTATGCTGTACCCCATCTTCCCCTACATAGTTGTGTTACAATTTTTACTTAATATTATATACGTGTGTGTGTGTGTGTGTGTGTGTGTGTGTGTGTGTGTGTGTGTGTGGAGAAAGAATATATATGGGAAAAACAATTTGTTTAGTAGTTCAGCAAATGTTCTGCTATCATATCTATAATTCTGCTGTCATATCTAGAACAGTATCTCCACCATTCTGGAGTTGAAACAGGTCTGCAGCTATTATGTAATTACAGTAACTGCTCTAGCTACAATAACTGTTAGAGGAATCATCTTAAGTTGCACAGGAAATTTTATTTATATATTGGTGACTAATTTCAGATGGCTTGTCCATTATCAAATCATCCATATACATAAGCCTTGCATTACAACCAGATGTGCATGTAAGTTATTGGTCACAAAACATATAAACTTGATGATAAACATATGAACATACTTGTATGTGAAAAAGTTCGTGTGTCAATGCTGCGTCTGTATGTTTTGTGTCCAGTAACTTACATGCACATCTGTTTGTAATGCAAGACTTATGCACATGGATGATTTGATAATGGACAATCCATCTGAAACTAGTCCCCAACAAATAAATAAAACTTTGTGTAAAAATTTGAAGTAAATCAGTCAAGAACTCAGGTAACAGTGTGGAAATTAATTACAATATAAATGTGGACACCTCTAAAGTTACTGATGCTCTTTCTGGGCCAGTTGCTTTTTATGGTAGCGGAGTGGATTTTGAAATTGACAAATGTTTCAAAAGTAGTGGGTGAGGCATAGCTCACTGTAGCTATTGTTCACACTGATTCTGCTCTATGATCTTTGGTGACAATTCTGGAAAATTTTCCACCTTGTGATGTTATTGCTTACAGGACACTTATGATCAATCAATTGTGAACAGCAAACAGGAGTGACACATCTGCAAATTTCTATATTTATAAATCTATGTGTGTCCATATGAGACATTTTTGAAGATTGTCAAAAGCCAGTACCCTGTCTATTTTTATTCGTGGTTATGGAATTGATGCAAAATTTGATTTCGTCCATGATTTGACTCTGTATCACAGTGTACAGTGAGCATACATCACAAACCTGTAGAAGTAAGGGATGTAACAGTTTCGTTAATAAACTACACATTGATCTTTTCACAAGGCATGAAGCAATGTTTTCTTTTGTAGCCCTGCCCTCACACTGTATCCTGCATCCTATGTCCTCTCCGGGTAAACACAGTGTTTGGTTGTACGTGGGTGTCCATAATTAAAGAAACGAACTGCTATTTCACTGGTCTGTGTCTAATTCATGATATAACCTTACAAACTGTCAACAGATGTGTTAGGTTAGGTTAGGTTAGTGTTGGTTAACGTCCCGTTGACAACGAGGTCATTAGAGATGGAGCGCAAGCTCGGGTTAGGGAAGGATGGGGAAGGAAATAGGCTGTACCCTTTCAAAGGAACCATCCCGGCATTTGCCTGAAACGGTTTAGGGAAATCATGGAAAACCTAAATCAGGATGGCTGGAGACGGGATTGAACCGTCGTCCTCCTGAATGCAAGTCCAGTGAGCTAACCACTGCGCCACCTCGCTCGGTAACAGATGTGTGTACAATTGCATTCTGCATGAGGATGGCATTCCGGTCAATGGACAACTGTGCCTAAAATGGTGTCGGGGCACCTATCAAACAAGATATGTAGTGAAACTTCCTGGCAGATGAAAACTGTGTGCCGGACTGAGACTCAAACTCAGGACCTTTGCCTGTCGCAGGCAAGTGCTCTACCATCTGAGCTACCCTTCACAGGAGAGCTTCTGTAAAGTTTGGAAGGTAGGAGATGAGGTACTGGCAGAAGTAAAGCTGTGAGGATGGGGTGTGAGTCGTGCTTGGGTAGCTCAGATGGTAGAGCACTTGCCCGTGAAAGGCAAAGGTCCTGAGTTTGAGTTCGAGTTCGAGTCTCAGTCTGGCACACAGTTTTAATCTGCCATGAAGTTTCACATCAGTGCACACTCTGCTACAGAGTGAAAATCTCATTCAAGATATATAGTGTTTGTCAGGTATTGCCACATCGACAATCACTGTGTACACAGTCAGAGATGGTGCAGTATGACACAGAGTAGATGCCTGTCAGACTTTCTATGGTGGAGGACCATAGAAAAAATGGAAGCAGGACAGTTGCAGACTGGCGTGGTCCGATGGCTTAATATGAATCATTCTATTATTTCTCAGATGTGGCAAGAGTTTATAGAGACCAAAGCTGTATTCCAAAGGCCAGAGCAGGGCCAACCATGTGTGACATCAGAAAGAGAGAACCATTATTTGGCTGTAAGGGCACAACAGTACCATCTTAGTTTTGCATGGCAACTGGCATCTGACCTCACAGCATCCACTGGACATGTTGTATCCAGACAAATGGTATACAGAAAGCCTCCGCAGAGTGGCCTTTCTTGTCAGAGATGTGCTGTATATGTACTTCTGGTGTGTCTTCACAGAAGGCAACTCCTAGAGTGGAGTCGTCAACATGCCATCTGGATGGTTGAACACTGGGTCAATGTTCTTTTCACAGATGAGGCCAGATTTGGTCTAGAGAGTCATTCTCAATGGATTTGGATCTGGAGGGAATGCATAACATGATTTTGGGACGCAAACATTGAGGAAAGAGACTGAATCAAGGATGATCACTAATGGTGTGAGCAGGGATTATGTTGACCACTCGAACACCTCTTCATAAAATTGTATGGGGGAATTGGAAAGGTTTAACTGCTCTCAGATATTGTGATGAGATCTTGGGAACTCGTGTAGTTGTGCTGTGGGCCCAGACTTTGTATTGAAGGATAATAATGCTCGACCTCATAGAATATGGGTTGTTGGTGTTTTCTTGGTAATGGAAGATATTGCATGCATGCTATGGCCTGCTCACTCTCCTGATTTGAATCCCACAGAACATGTCTGTGACATGATAGGGAGACAGATTGCATCACATCAGCATCCACCAACCACTCTCCAAGACCTGTGAGCAGCTCTTCAGGAAGAATGGATGTTATTGCCTCAACATCCGTATTGGGACCCCTTCTGTTTCTTCTGTACATAAATGATCTAAGCTTAAATATTGATGCACACAAATCAATCATATTTGCAGATGACACCACGATTCTATTAAAAGGAGACGACGATGAACAGTTACAGCAGACAGTAAACACGGTCACGAAACAACTTAGCAGCTGGGCACAGAGTAACCAGCTTGTAATAAACAGTAAGAAAACCGTTGCTCTAAAATTCCACAATGTTCCTAACAAGGACATGTTTATCCCATCAGTCTCTATCAATGACGAACCAGTTGGTAACAGTACTGAAACCAAATTCTTAGGACTTTGGCTGCAGAGTAACATCAGATGGAATAAGCATATTGAATGTCTCAATACAGAACTGAGCAAAACATGTTATCTTCTTTGTTCATTAAAATCATGCTGTAGTGAGAAAACAGTAATGAATGCATATCATGCGTACTTTCATTCTCGTCTTAGATATGGGGTCACCTTCTGGGGAAACTCTAAAATAGCTAATAGCACTTTTAAACTACAAAAAAGGGCCATTAAAATCTTGTTTGGGTGCAAGCCTAGAGACTCTTGTAAACCCCTGTTTAAGAAATCTGGTATTCCCCCATTACCGTGTGTATACATTATGGAAACCCTTTTGTTCTTTAAATTAAATGTAATAGGCAAGGACCAGAGGCTACAAAAAAACTGTGATATACATGAGCACTTTACCAGACAAAACAGGAACTTACATATGACTCAAATCAGCACAGCACTGTGCCAAAAAGGTACTTTTCACATGGGAGTTAAGCTTTATAACAAACTTCCTGAAAACATAAAAGCTATCACTGAGGTCAATACATTTGGAAAATCTCTAAAGTCATATTTACAGCATCACTGCTTTTATTCCATTGAAGAATATTTAAATTTATGAAATGCGTTATATAAATACTTGTGTGTAAAGTGTATTATTGTAAGCTTAAATATGTATTATTGTAAGCTTAAATATGTATGCCTTGAAATTACTTTCAGCCTGTATATTTATAACTTGACTTGTCCAATGTCTTATGCATAAGCTGCTATGTAGACAACAGGACCAATAAAATACAATCTACAATCTACAACATGAGATTGATGACATCATTCATAGCATGCCCCATCGTTGTCAGAGTTGTGTTGCTGCCAGAGGTGGTCATACCCCATACTGAGCACATTAATCAGTTGACAGAATGTGTGTGCAAATCCGTTAAGTTGGAAAAAATGAAGAATATTTTCGTCTACTGTTATGCATGTTGCAGTTGCTTGCATTCAGAATTCTTTATATTGTTTCTTCTTTACTATCAACTGATTATACTGTTTTATAGCAAAATAAACACAAACTTGCAGAATTCCTGTTTGTTGCTCTAATTTTGGACACCAGTGTAGATTATGCATTGCCTTATTAACTTTATCCTAACACTCAACTTATTCTCCTTGGAAGGAAAGGCATACAAACAAATTCGTGGCACAGTCATGTGTACCCGCATGGCACCATCCTGTGCCAAACTGTTTATAGGCCATCTAGAGGAAACCTTCCACAGGGTGCCGGTCGTGACTAGTGAGTAGCAAATGTCATCCACAAATCCACAACGGGTATGCTGAGACAAAGGTAGCTTGCAGTGGGCAGTAACCTTGCCTATGCAAGTCACATTGTCAGGTTGGTGATGTAAGGCTGAGCCAGTGAGCTGTGTCCTGTAACCTGGTGGGAAGTGTGCAGGCTCCACATGAAATCCATGACCCTCAGAGACTGTCTGGAGTGGTAGGCGGTGGCACCCACTGTGACATCACCTCATCAGATCCAGTTTGACACCTGGAACCAGCAGGGCTAGCTGACTGTTTATAAATCACCAGCTTCAGCGAGATGGTTATCGTACTCGATGAGGGTGGAGTAGCTTAGCCGTACATTCAACCAATGATTGGCACAAGGACTGTGCCGGTTGTATTGTGTTGTGCATTCGACAGGCACAGTCTCCGTGCCAATGATCAGTCAAATGTATGGCTAAACTACTCCAGCCTCGTTAATTACCATCACCAACTTGGGACTTCAAATTGGAAGTACTGAGGTGAGGCCACAGTGGGTGCCACTGCCTGACACTCCAGCCAGCCTCTGAGGGTGATGTATATGATGGGGGCTTGTACACTTCACACCAGGTCACAGAGCACTGACTTGGTCTTACATCACCACACTAACTCGCATTGGCAAGGTCACTGCCTGCCGCGAACCACTGCTGTCTCAGCATACCCCCGTGGATGACACTCGCTGCCCACAAGCCACGATCAGAACCTAGGCTCCATCTG
The DNA here is from genome assembly GCF_023864345.2 of Schistocerca serialis cubense. Taxonomy (NCBI): domain Eukaryota; kingdom Metazoa; phylum Arthropoda; class Insecta; order Orthoptera; family Acrididae; genus Schistocerca; species Schistocerca serialis. The sequence goes on from NC_064640.1 coordinate 1,008,224,719, forward strand.
TCAAAGTACTGTATAAACTCTGTCTGTAGGCCTTGGTGTGCACATCAGTACTGATCGACCGTTATGTCTTCCTCTGCTAGTGCCACCACTGTGGTCAGCACACCACTCTCACGGCCATCGTCAGTTTTTGTGACTGGGAGCCACTTTCACTCAGTCAAGTAACTCCTCAATTGGCATCGCAAGGCTGAGTGCACCCTGCTCCAGTCCTCTCATCAAGGAAAAATACCTGGCAGAACCAGGAATCAAAGCTGGGTCCTCTGCATGGTAGTCATGCTGACCAATCAGCTATGGAGTAGACCAAATTACTGTACAAAAGGCATAAAATAATAAAGAATGCTCCTGCTGAGTAAGCATTCTTGACTCATATACTAACCAAGCTGCTGAGAACACCTACCACTGATTCCCACACCTATAACTCTGCAGCTATAAATGGACAGCCCATAAAGTGTCTTGATTTTTTTAAAGTCTTGCCTCCATTATCAAATGCATTTCAGAACTGCCTTTCCTAAAGCCCAACTAATCATCATCATTTAAAAGAGCCTAAATTTTGTTTTCCATTCTTCTCTATGTTAGTCTTGTCAGCACAACTTGGAGGCACAAGCTGATTGTGCAGTAATTCTCACATTTATCTGCCCTTGATTTCTTTGGAATTCTGAGGATGACATTCTTCTGATCGTGCAGTGGTATGTCTCCAGTATCATAGATTCTACAAATTATCTTGAATGATTGTTTGTTTGCCACTTCCCCTAATGATTTTTCGAAATTCTATAGTAACATTATCTATCTGATGTGTCTTGTTTGTGTGCAAGTCTCTCAAAAGTCTGTCAAATTCTGACTGTACTGTTGGGTCCTCTATGTTTTCCACCCTTTTCTTCTTCTATCATGTCAGTACAATTCTTCTCCCTCATCAAGGGCTTCGGTCTACTGTTTCCATCTACCTGGTCTCTCCTATGCTGCTTCTTTTTATTTTCATGTCAACCACCTGAGGACCACATTAATTTGGTTCAGCTACATTTCTTCTGATCTGTATCCTTGTCCAATACTCTTTTATCTCATAAATTGAAACCTTCTTTACTCTTCTGTCCATGATCATTTTGCCATGTGTCTAATTCTATCCTGGAAACTTACGACTGATCTTGCTTTTAATTTCATCTAAAGTTATTTTGACTTTTCTTAATGCTGAATCTGTACTTCCATCATACATTTTCTCATTGATTTCATCACATTTTTTCTGCAGCCATCTCACTTTAGCTTTAGCTGAACTCTTACAGGAAATAAAAAATGCATGGTACTCAGTAAGCTCAATGATATCAATACTTACCAATTTTCATTGGGCTTGACTTCTTATTCTGTAGATCTTTTTCGCCAGTAAACTAGCCATAAAAAGTAATTTTTTGCCCATAACATTTTGCACATGAAGAACACTAAGTGTTAATCAAAAACAAAATTTCACAATTAACCAAACAGCTATTATACATAACAATGTGATGCACATACAGTACAGTTAATGATTCAGTAAAGAAGTACAAATATAGTATTCTGTTGTTTTACTGTGTATCAGTGTACCTGACACGGAGAATCTGCACAATAATAAGAAACTGTAACCAAGTGTAAATCATTTAAATGGTGAACAGTTATTGTGAGAAAATCATGTATTATGTTAGGTTGGTGCATAAGTTTGTAGTTTATTCCGTAAGTGTAATAAACCCCACAAATACACATAACAGAGACTTAAGTCATCAGTAATATAGTCTCCTTCACTATTTATGACAGTCTGCCAATGCTGGAGTATCTTTTCTGTTCCTTGATTGTAGAAATCATGTGGTTTTGAGGCAAAGGTCTCATCGAGCTACATTCAGAGCACATTTTCATCCAGAGAGGAAGTTCCTTGAAGGTTGTACAATAGAGAGCATAAAAGGTGAAAATCTGAGGGTGCAAGATCAGGTGAATAAGGTGGGTGGGGAATGACATCCCAACTTAACTTCTGTACAGCATTTTTTGCAAGTCTGACAGATGTTATTGTGGAGTAGCATCACTTCACACAGTCTTCCTGGTCATTGTTCTTGGACTGCATCTGGAAGAGATATCAGTTGTTGACAATAAATGTCAGCAGTGATAGTTACACCTTGAGGAAGCAATTTGTAGTTCACCACACGATTGCTGTTCCACATGATACATAACATTATTTTTGTGAATGCATGCAGGGTTTTGTAAGGGGAATTGCTGCTTTGTTTGGGCTCAGCTATTCCTTTCATTTCCTCATGTTTGCATAAAGACACCACATCTCATCACCAGTAACAATACAGAATAGGAATGGTTAGTGTTGTTCATGAGCCAATTGATGATAAACAAGCAGGGCTGTACATATCACCACCCCCATTTTTTGTGATTTTGGAACTTTCTGAACTTTTTCAACTTTTCCCATTGCATGCAAATGTTGCACGATGGTGGAATAACCACAATTCATCACATTTGCCAGTTCTCGAGTACACTGAAATGGCTCATTCTGGATTAATGCATTTAAACTATCTTCATCAAACCCTGAAGGTCTTTCTCAACAGGGAGAGTCACTAATATCAAAATGATTCTCCTTAAAATGAGAAAACCATTTTTTTTTTGCTGTGCTCTGTCCAATGGCGCTATCCCCATATACAGCATAAAAGTTTCTGGCTGCCAATGCTACTGCAATCCCTTCATTGAACTCAAACAGAAGAGTATGTCAGAAATGTTCCAATTTCTCCACTTTGCACTCCATTTTCTAGTCTCCACAGCTCCACTCACTATCTTCAAAAGACAAAATGACAATATATAAACTCAAATAGCAACAGTGAATTACAAGCAAAAATTGGCAGTTGATAAATAAGCCCAGAGAAACTCGAATACCAACATGCAAAACAAAAATGCTACGAACTTATGCACCAACCTAATAAAGGAAAAGTGCAAACAGTTAAAATTTACTGTTGTTATCAGTATGCTAGAACAACTCACTGTAAGTAATAAAGTGACATTTCATTCATCTGGAAGAGTCAACAGGCACAATATTTGATATACAGGGTGATTATAATTAAAGTTAAACTTTCAAAATGCTGTAGAAATAACACCACTGGTCAGAATGATATCAAATTGCAATGGAATATTATCAGAGAAGGGGAAAAATGTATGATAGAAGAAGAAAAATAGTGTGAAAATTGATCAATAGATGGTGCTGTATGTGTCAGAATACATAAAGGAAAACACCTGTCATGCGCACGACCCTCTGAAGTTGATATAAAGAAGCAAGGTACACAGCTTTTCCTCCTTTCACGTCTGCTACGTTCACCATGACTGTCTCAATGCAGGATCGTGCTCTGCTTGTAAAGCTGTATTACAAGAATGATGACTGTGCACATGTTTCTCTGCAGAAGTTCTGGACACTGAAGGGTTTGAAAAAAGGTATTGGTCCAATGACTGCTGTGAGTATGAAGGAAATGATTCGGAAATCCCAAAACAGAGGGTCTTTTGGTGTGCAACCTGGTAAAGGGAGGAAACAAATTGATTCAATGTCAGTGGAAGCAGTGGCCGCAACAATGCAGGAGGAGACGAGTGGTGGTGTGCAAACATGTAGTGCACAGAGAATTGCCCAAACATTGGACATACCCATGAGCATGGTGTGTAAAATCCTACGAAGCATCCTTCTTTGCTATCCATTCAAAACTACCCATGTGCTAGAGTTGCTTCCTGCTGACCTGCCAGCAAGAGAGACCTTTGCTTTAGAATTTCTTGCTTGCATGGAAGAGTACAATGATTGGCCGTGGAAGATTTTGTGGACAGATGAAGCCCACTTCCATCTGACAGGATATGTCAATACAAAGAATTCTCAAATATGGGCAACAGAAAATCCACACGCAAACCAACCAGTACCACTTCATCCTGAAAAGATCAATGTGTGGTGTGGGTTTACAGCATCATTTATCATAGGGCCACATTTTTTCGAAGAGACAGGTGCTTCCAGTCCTATTACCTGTACTGTCACTGGTAAGTGCTACGAGTGTCTTTTTGAGGGACCATGTCATTCCTGCTCTCCAACAGAGTGGATGTGTGGATGGGATCATTTTTATGCAAGATGGCGCACCTCCGCACATTGCAAATCCAGTTAAGCAGCTGCTGAAGTGACATTTTGGAAATGGTGGAATTATCAGCTGCCATTTCCTTACAGCCTGGCTGTCCTGATCATTTGATCTTAATCCGTGTGACTTCTGGCTGTGGGGCTATCTGAAATATGTTGTGTTCAGTGCCCGGACTACAAACTTAGCTGCATTGAAGACACGCATTGCACAACACATTCTGAATGTTAGCCCAGAAACACTTCGATCAGTTGTGGAACATGCTGTTTCTCGATTTCAACTTGTTGCAGAAAACGGTGGACAGCCCATTCAGCATGTTTTCTGTCAGTCACATGGAAATTAATAATCTGATGTGATTTTGATTGATGCTTTCTATGTGGTCTTTGGCCTCAGGACAATTAAAAACTGATGTGATTGATGTTTTTTATATGGTTTTTGGACTCGGGACAATTAAAAACTGATTTTTCCCATCCAATGTGATACGAACTTGGCGTGGTGGATGGGCTTACATAACTAACTGTATCACACCTGTACACCCATGCACACTGAGTAGCAGTTTGTTTAACGTCAAATGTACACCTTAGGCATTGTTGTACGATTCATTTGTCGTTTGTAGTTGATCACAGTTAAATTATGATGCTTACAGCACCATCTATTGCTACATTTTGTAACTACTTATTTTTCTTCTGCCATACGTTTTTCCCTTCTCCAATAATATTCCATTGCAATTTGATGTCATTCTGACCAGTGTTGTTGTACCTACAGTGGTTTGAAAATTTAACTTTAATTATAATCACCCTGATGAGTGAAAACATTATGATCATCTGCTTAATAGTTGTCTGTCTGTCTTTGGAATGAGATACATCACTGATTCTGCATATCAGGGATCTGACCAGATGCAGCTCGTTGTTTCCATACTGAGGATGGCTGGGACATTTATCGATCGGAACTAACCTAGGTCTCAGGCTACATTACAAATCAGTCTCTCACCACAACCAAGATTTCAGGAAGGGGGAGGGGGGGGGGGGGGAGGGGGGAGGAAGGCATATCATCACACACTAGCCAAACATTTACATACTGTATCTTCTTTCTGTTTCATAATCAACTACTACATAACATCAAAAGCTAAGTTCAAGATAAAATTAATAGGTAACTTATTTATCCCCCTACATTACATTTCCCGACAGTTTACCAAATAAATCATACTAAAAGACGTGTTTCGGAGAGATCTTTAATTCAGTGTATGTTAGCTTCATTGCATGCTTATAGTTTTTGGTCTTTTCATTTCTAAACATCAGACATTTAATGTATTATGCACTAAAACTACAGTGTTCATGAGTTTGCGTGACAAAACAGTGATATTTCCATGACATCATGGATCTTGTGCTGTAACTGGCTGACATGAGCAACCTGATAACTGCCACAGAAATGTACAGACCATATTTGTCATATTTATGCATGTGTATTACAAAAATATGCATTTTAAGTGATATAGCACTCACAACCACTCAGCTCCATTCTACACTGCTCTGTTAAAATTGCGTGTACACCATTGCCTGGATTTAAACAGCTTTTGTTCTTGATTCAAGTTTACATTGAATCTGGGTGCACCAAATTCCTTTTCTTTCATCCTAACTACATGTTCCAAAATTTTACCTGATAAAGTGCACACTGGATTCATATTATGTCATTTTTGAACTTGTGGTATGATGCTATTATTGGTGAGAAAGTAAAACTAACTAAACTCGTGTGTAATACACTCACAAAAAGAAACTTGCTAATAACAGATGTTACCCATAGTCAGCAAGCAAGGAAACTAAAGTCATGGGATGTATTTCACACAAAGCATCTATTTTGCACCCTTTTTCCTCTAATCATTCATGAAACTCTCACTAGGTGGTGACACTTATGTTCCATACTCTAGTGCACTGTGGCAAAACATTTGCCAACATAATCTAGCAGTGGATAATATAGCCAATGGGAGAAGCAAAAAAACTGTCCAAAACATTATGTAAACAATACTATTAAATGTGCATCAAAGCATAATAGGGATATACAGAGACAGAGATTCAACAGTGAAGTTTCAGCAAGTCTGTTCATTCCCTTTTGATAGAAGTAGCAGAACATGAAACTTGTGTGCTGGTTGGTAGAACACCCTTAGGCTGAAACACCAGAGCCTTCGGGATGCCCATAAGAGCTGTACTCTGAAGAAATCACACGCCCAAACCTCTGCTACATTGAGCCAAGCCGCATTTCAAGGTGCAGCCTTAAGACTAGCTACTATCTGCTAAAAAATCATCACATATCAACAGTTCCAAAAACATTGATTGGTGCTATTTAAATCAGTGTGGAAATTTGTGAAATGTATTCTGATAATTTAAATTCTGTAATATGTTACTGAGAAATTTATTTTAGTATATGTTTTGGAGCGACTCCACCTCAGAGCATTTAATTACAAGCTGCACCTTGATCTGACAGTTTGTTGGTAGGTTTGTGGTGGTGGTATATGGTGTTCTGGCATAACAAGTGCTGGAATGAACATTCTGGGAATGTAACATCCCTTAGCATGAATGGGCAAGACCCAACATATGGCATTATATGTCTACACATAGGTCATGTAATTCATGTAAATAATGGGCTGCTGATTTCTGTACACCGTGTGGCCGCCTGACAGTGAGACAGATGGGTTCCTTAGGGTTCACATCAGGCAAATTTGGTCACCTAGACATCAACGTGAGTTCACTACAATGCTCCTCACACCTCTGTAGCATGGTTCTGGCTTCAAGACATGGACAGTTATACTGCTGAAAGATCACATTGCCGCCGAGGAAGACAAGCATGAAGTGATGCAGGTGGTTCACAGCTGTCAGCATGTCTTTGATTACTACAACAGGTTTGTTGCAAGTGCAGGAGAATGTCTCCCACAGTATAATACTGTTCCCACCGGCCTGAGTAAGTGGCACACTGCATGTTTTGAGCTGCTGTTCACCTCAATGATGACATTTGTAGAGACAACCAGTGACCTAGTGTAGCAAACATGTGATTCACCCAAAGAGCCGACATATTTCCATTGACTGACAGTCGAATCCCAATGGTCCTGGGCCCACTGCAATTGTAATTGATGATGTCATTGGGTCAACATGTGAACATGTAGGTGTGGTATGCAGTGGATCTCCATGTTCAACAATGTACGATGAACAGCGTGCTCCGAAACACTTGTGCATGCACCAGCATTGTGCTGTTTCCGCAGAGATGCCACAGATCACCATCTATCCTACTTTACATAGCAGACAAGCCTCCAAACCCCGTGTTCTGTGAAGAGTCGTGAACGTCCAACCATTTGGCACCTAGTAGTAGTTTCACTGTCCTACCTCTTTCCGTAGATGCTAAGGAGAGTAGCATGTGAACACTTGACCAGCTTCACTGTTTCCAAGATACTCATTCACAGGATCTGTGTAATAATAATCTGCCCTTTGTCAAAGTCACATGTCTGAATGGATTTCCCCATTTGCAGCCCATATTTTCTCTAGGGTGATCCTCTGTCCATATGTGCTCCACTTACACACTTTTGTTACCTATTTTATTCAGACTGAACACGATAGACCAATAATAAATATATTTTGCATTTTTTTATATAAAAGGAGGTATGTTAGGCCTATCTTTCCTCACCAAAAGAACTATCACAGGACACGTATATATGTATTGGAACTTGGTTAATGTCAGTCCCACAGATGAGATGGAAGACTAGGACTTCATTTTGGAACTAGAGGAAGCACGCAAACTGACACCTGTCTGTCAGAGAGAGCTTGAAGAGACTTTAACTTTCACTTGGATGACAATGGGGCTCATATCAGACATATATTAAGATGGAGTAAAGACTTCCAATTTCTGTCTTTTATTGGGTGGTAAGATCTCATATTTATGTTAACTTATAGCGAAAATATAGTGTTATAAAATTGTCAATCACCACTCTATGCGTCTGTAACGGATAACCTGGAAATGTACTTTGTACGCTGATGAAATCGATATTAAAAATTTGTAATGCCTCCAAAACATTAAAATGATAATTACTGTGACAACAATAACATATCTTGACCATGGAAGTCACATCAGCTAAGGCAGTGCACTAAGAAACAAATCTTTGCAAAATGGTCCAAATGGCTCCAAGCACTTAACATCGGAGATCATCATTCCCCTAGACTTAGAACTACTTAACCCTAACCAAACTAAGGGCATCACACACATCCATGCCCGAGGCAGGTTTCGAACCTGCGATCATAGCAGCAGCTTGGTTCCCGACTGAAGCGTCTAGAACCGCTCGGCAAATCTTTACACTGCTCCAGAAGTTTCAGAATGGTGCCTTAATGGGGGCTGCTCTACACGACATAATAAATCATTGCAGTGAACGTTAGTTTTGCTTTACTGTATTTCATGTCTTTTTCACTAGGAGGGTCTGTAGGACAGAGTACTTGTTCAATTTTGATGAAATTGGATGAAACAAATAAGTCATAAATCCACTGGTAAATCTAAATCTGGTTAGTTAAATTACAGCTGTAATATTGAAAAGGATAGGAGGAAGGTTAAAGTTTAACATCTCATTATCACGGCAGTCACTCGGTGGTAGATAAGAACACAGCAGAAAACTGATCAGTATCTTTTCGAAGTAATCATCCTGACATTCTCCTAAGTGGTTCTGGGACAGCATGGAAACCTTAGTAAAAAGAGTGAGAACTGACTTAGTACTAATCACTGCCAAAGCCCTCCCTGTTGTATGAGAGTCCACTGTCTTAAACAGTGTACTACCTGCCATCTTTGTGCTTTCATTAGATATACAGTTTTTTCACTATTGCACTCAGACATGGCCTTTAATACAGGACACAATAATTACTAACTTCAAGGAAAGTACCCTAGGTTGTGTCAGTATCCCAGTTTATATGAAAAGTTATTGTCAATTATGATACACATGAATCAAATTATTTAAATTTAACAAACAGCACTTATACATCATTAGAGCATTACCTTCTGTAAATAATGTTCATTAATAAAGTATCTGAGTATAAAAACTGAGCGAGGTGGTGCACTGGACTCGTATTCGAGAGGATGTCTGGCCATCTAGATTTAGGTTTTCTGTGATTGGCCTAAATTGCTCCAGGCAAATGCTGGGCTTGTTCCTTTGAAAGGGTAGGACCAATTTTCTTCCCCAATCCTGAAACATTTTGAGTGTGTGCTTCACCCCTAATGACCTTTATGTCGATGAGATGTTAAACCGGGGACTGATGACCATAGATGTTAAGTCCCATAGTGGTCAGAGCCATTTTTTTTATGTTAAACCCTAATCTTTTTTCCTAAGCATAAAAAATATTATTTTCTATCAAGTAGACACTATCACTGCTGAAATATTCGTATGTATGGTATATTTTGAAACTAGCAAATATATACATCCTACAATTGTTATTTTTCATTCATATGTAGCAACAACGGAAAATACGTGCGAGGCCAGGACAAGAACCTGGATTGCCTCCTTATAATGAGCAGTCGCCTTCAGTACTTGGCTAACTGGGTACACCTGCATGCCTGACTCAAACTTCCATTGTCACTTATGATTTCCAGGGTCCCAATCTGACATACATTTTTAATAGGGACTGCACTCATGTCTACCTACAATTTCTTAATGATAATTTTTCTAACATATGTACTCTTTCAATACAATTATGCAAAAAAGAGGTTAGTGGGGCTGGGGGAATGAAGCATTGTTTGTAACAGCTTGGAGGTTTTCTTGCTACATAGTTTCAATTTTAGAAATCTTAAATCATCTTTACATTACCTACACAGTTGAATCCAGTCTCTTGGTTTCTGATATGTATGACATGTTTCACAAAATATTTAATCTTCACAAGATTTAAACATTTTTTAACTTTCAAACAGAGAATGACATATGGATAAATAAATAGTCATTATTTTCACATAATGGAGTTGAGACAGCAATATAATTACAGCCAGTAACCAGAATAAATTTGCTACAATTTACTTTTTTTTAATTTCACAAATACACTTACCACTTAAAGGAGTGCAACAGCTTGTACTTTCATCTTTACAAATAGGTATAAATTTAACATTAGCTAGTTATTTCGGAACTGTGCATGTAATTCTAAGGATGTCGTTTACCAATATTTCTAGTTTTCATCAAATGCATAATATTTTCATAATCCACAGAAAAGTGTAGCTCACTGAATTGATATTACTCATCACACACTGTTAAAGTCTCCATTTATGAATAACGTGTTTTACTGTGAAATATCAATATTTATAAATTACAAAATCGGTGTTTCTGTATGAAATTTTTGAAACACTTTGGAACACAGGCCTCTGTGGAAAGTCTACAGTAGACTCTTATCTCTTTCCTTGCTATATTCCATCTGAATTGTGAACCAGACTAATCACAATTTGTGCACTAGGTTCAGCGTAGCCCCATCCACCTTTCCTATCATCAACGTAGCTATCACTCTCCAGCTGACGTAAATAACAGCCATCTCCCCACCATTGTTATAGATTTCTTCAATTTCCAAGTTAATAAGTGATCTCTATGTATCGCATTACTTGAATTCCACTATTTATATATTTTTAGAAATATATGAACACAGGAAGCTGCATACAAACAAGGCAGTTGATACAGAACAAAACTCTCTCCAACAATGTTTTTACCATGCATGCAGCATGTCACATTGGCACAATTTAGGTAACATTGGCCTGTGAGGCAATTAGAAATAATGAATAAAGAATTGTTACTCATCCCGAACTATGAATGCAGCAATTACAACAATCCAATGAACTACTTCCACAACCTGTGACTGTAAAACATAAAACAGATATAAAACAAGAATTTAAATGACAACTAAATAAAATGGTGTGAAGAATAGATGATACACATTCTAAGTTAAAACTTAGTGACTATATGTAATATGCCTATAGGCCACAATCTGTAACACTCAGCTCTACCACAACATAGCAACAAATAATGAATTAGGTTAGTAATTTAATAATGAATACTAATATCTTTCAAAAGGAGGAATGTGAAATGGTTTCGTGTCATAAAACATGTATGCCTTAACATTGTGTTACTAAACAACATTCACTGGTGATTCATCATTTAACTTACAAGTTTTAAAAGCAAGAAAGCCATCAGTCTTTCCTCAGCAAAAGCGTACAATACTTCACAAGTGATATCAAGGTAAAAGAAGTTGGACTCACTTCTTTCAGAATTCATCTCAACAATATTTCACCAATATTAAGGTCTAAAGACAACTGCTAACAAAATAGAATTTTACCCCAATACAACTGGAAAGTAATTATTAATTTCAATTTTTATCACCTGTCTTGCATACAAATTACTTGCAAACTTCAAGGTAAATGTAGCTCACTTTCATGTTCTATGTATATGTTGTATGTCATGAAAAAGAATGAAGAAAATGAAAATTGATTATGTATAATAAATAAACAAGTCAAAATCCACTAAAATGTTTCCAGTTCATCAGCATCTTGCAAGTTAAATGTAATTTTCTTGTGCACTTCTTGATACACAATAAAAGCCAAATAAATAATCGAATAAAATAAAACTGGAGAAACACTGTAGGAGATAATATGAATTATTAATTTTACTTGTTGGTGGCAATAGATACAGTTAGGCACGCATGCATAACATTTAGGATCTGGACATCCGACATACACCATAAGGAGGTAGCACCAATGGATTGGCCACTATGAATGAACAGCTCCAATAGCAATTTCAGGGGTCATTCAGTGGGCTGTCTTGCTTTCTATTCATCCTATAAGTGTTGGACTACTGACAGCTGGTTACACGATGTGAGGTTTACTGCACACCCCCACAGCATTGCACCCGACCCCCTTGATGTTGGCAATGACCGATGGACATAAGGCCCTGCAGACTGGCAATGGGTCATCTTTTGAATCAGTCCTGTTCCTGTATCGGACGTGACAACCACCGAGTCCACGACTGGAGTGACAGTGATGAGCAATGCGAAGAGTAGTTTGTAGTCTCCCATCACACATCCTGCCAACTTGGAACAACAGTGTCTATAGCAATGTCCTATGGTGCCCATTCAACATTACTGTTCATAATGGGCTCTGTGACATGGATGAGGTCCTGCAACCAGTAGCTCTGCTCTTATTAATGCCCATGACAATACCAGGTTTTGATAAGACATCTCTTGTCCTCATATTGCTGCCACATGCCAAGCATGCCCTGCAGCTGTGGATAATCTGCCACAGCCAGTGGCATAGTCCGATCTCTCTCCCATCGAGGATTTGTGGGGTGGCATGGAGCGTGTCATTAGGACTCCATCTCCAACCACCAATCTGTGTGCTCCAGTGCAAGCAGCATGCGATGGAATATTACAGGGCTACATCCAAGATCTGTACAATTCTGTGCCATGATGTCTAGACACTTGTATTCGCAACCGTGGGGGCCCCGATGCCATACTAACATGTACATTTTGTGACTGTGTAGTGCAATACATGTAGGTCCTTCACAGCTTAAAATGTAATCATTTCATATGTGAGCTACCATCTACATGGCTGCCAACACACAATCCACCTCGTCATCCTAGGTGTAGCCATACTGGTGGCAGTGAGTGTATTTTTTCATAATAATTCAATTTGCCATGTTTGTGAAAAGTTCAAACCAAAATTTCCTCAGAATACAATTTTTCGTTTTAACACCCTTCTTATAGAAAGCACAGATACTTTTCCAGTTACAATTTAGAAGTTTTGTTATTTTGTAACCTTTGAAGCTTCAACTGGTATGAGATGAAAAACACACAGCATCTGGCAAGCATGGAACACACTGTTTTCATTTCAGTAGCAACAGCACGTCAACAGGAGTTGTTCAGACTATATTTTGTCGATGTCAACTGAAAAACTTATAACCACCGACAAATAGTAAAATTAATTGGGAATCTGATGTACATAGGAAGAAAATACTTCTGGTAGACAAAATTTTAGGTGAATTTTATTCCTAGACAACACATTTACAAGACGTCTTTGTACCGCACTACAAAGTTCTTCTCAAGTACCAATTATTTCATTTTATTCAAGTAGTATACACAATTGGTCATTTGTACAAAACAAAAGCAATTCATCTTTTACAACACACATCATTCAGGTGGTGAACCCAAACAAAAACTTGCAATGACATTAGACATCAATTTCATGGAAGTACATTCCAATAAAAAGAAAATAGACTTTTGCAAACCCTATAGCCAATAAAAACACACACACACACACACACACACACACACACACACACACACACACAAAACTTTCTCACGTGATGTTGCACTGCTGATTGAGTAAAGAAAATAATGCAAGGAAATAAAAAAATGAACCATTACAATGAAAATAAAAGGCTTGTCATTTATTTGAGAATCCTGTGATACCTATTTTGATTACATATAATTTGAGTTAATAATTGCACTCAATGACTAATCTGATACATTGAGGAAGACACTTCAGTATACTGAACTAAAAATGACTGCTCCTTGGATTTAAAAATTGGTGATTATTATGCAATAGAAATGCAGATGTTTATGAAAAAGCAGTCACTCATAAATGCTATTTACCATTATATTAAGCACACATTATATTATTTACACATATTGCCTCTCTGATTCAATATCTTTGAAAATAAAATTGGAGCCACAACCATGACAATAATGTATCAGATACAATCACAACATTAATACTGGTACTGTCATAAAAATAGGTCAATTTACTTTCTCTGCAACAGTCATAAAGTTTAGTTACCAAATACTACTTGTTACACAGGATGACAATTCTGTATAACAGTCAGACTGTTACACATACTTTGAATGTGTAACTCCATCTGATGGAAAGATCCCACACATAATTCCACTTATGAAACACCACACTGTGCATCACCTTATTCTGCTACTGTCTTGTTACAGATATTCAATGTGCAAAACAGGTGAACATGATATAATACTGAAAAAGCATTATCAATACCTACAGAAACAAAGTTAACAAAAATATCACACAGTTAAAATACTAAAAACAGTTGAAACATGTCCATTTACATCAATAGTAAACAATTCTGTAGTTGAATGTAAACATCAACTCATATTGTTAAGCTGGCTGTAACAATACTGTCATATTAAGATCAATGCGAAAATGAGTGAAGGCAAACTGGCAACACACAAATTTACTGCCTGATCTGTGGAAGCCCAAACGAGATACACAAGAATGCCTTAAAAGAAGCTTAATACCACATTTTTCGTGCTACGTATTATGGCAAGAAAGAAACATAATTTGATAAGAAACTTTACTAGTAAACTATCATCAAAGACATCTTCTCAAAGAAAAGCAAAACACTAAAATTTTAATGAAAGAAGAGCAAACACAGCACCAGTTCTTTATAAATTTAACAATAAATACAGCACAGTACTTAAAGTCAGAAGCCATAATATAAATACTTGTAAGTCGTTTAAAGAAAAGTAATAACCAAAAGTAATACAAAAATGAAATAAAAATTGGGCAGAGGAGTAAGTAAGGATGGGAAACAATAAAATGAGGGGAAGGTTCCAGCAAGTAATTTCCTCTACTTCTCACTCATATCCTTCTTCTCTAATCTGTTTAAGCTTGATAGTTTAAGAAAAAATTACAGTATTTCATTTTGCATTTTACACTCCAAAAGGAGTTGACCAGTTTTGTGATGAAAATTACAACACAAGAAACTGTCTTAAATTGGCCATGTCCAAATTATACACGTTCTACAATACTAAAGTCTTATTTCAAAGTGGTCTCACTAAATAACTATCTCACGAAAAATTTGAACTTCGAGGAGATCACAAACAAATTAAAAAAACAAGTTCTGTTTAGAGGCTGCAAATTTAGCTATGTAAATAGAATACTATACATTTACTTCAACATTAAAATAATTTTTGTTACCAACTGCAACAAAAAGAGATCAAAACAAAATAATACTATAATGTCAAACAGCACTAATAAAAGAAAAAGATAGTCATGAACTATTTATCATTCCTTATTTAAATGAATGAAAAATGATGATTTCTTATGATTTGCAAAACATTCAATTAAGTATACAAATTTAGAAGCTCATTTTTTCCTCTCTTATGGAACATTAGAGATCATTTTAATAGTTTCCTATGTGATTTTGCTATTGCCAGTGGAAATATGTAACATCACTCTGAATATGGCTCATCTACACATGGATAATCAAATTAGGTCATTCTATACGCATCTTATTTAGTGTTACCAAAAGGGGTGTTTCACACTGAGAAGTGAAACAGTGCACCAACATTTTTATGCAGTGCCAAAACTCTGTGGTATTTTAAGTTAATGAACTCAAAAATATGCATGCTTCTCTAGTTCATCAAAAATTATTGAAATTACAGAGAGAAATGTTTCCATAATATGCCGATGTGAATAACAAATTATCTTGAAATGAGGATGACTGACATTTAGGCCAAAATATGTTACATTTCTACTTCCTTAGCTCAACTGCACATCTTCAATCTTACAGTTGGCATACATTACTTATTGTTCTGAAATAAAAATGCTATATTCACAAGAACTTTATCACAGAATAAAACTGGATAACTGAACAAAAGAAAACTCATACTCTGGTTTCATACTTAATGCATAAACAAATGTATCTTAAACTGCATATCTAAGTACAATACCTATAATAACATACAGATCCAGAGATATCTTCAGTTATGAGTTGTATCACTTAAACAAATTGGTATAAGTAATCACCAGATCTGATATTTTGGGACAATATTTTTTTACAATGACCAAAAGATTATCAACACTAAACAGAAAGAAACAACAAAGCTATTCCCACTATGCTTGAACTGTATACATTATTGTTTGATAAATATGGCTGTAAAGTTGATTTCCTCCAGTAGCTTGCAAATTTCACATAAATTTAACTCATTGACACACTGTAAATACTGACTATACAGGCAGTCGTACGCAACGAAACCCGCAAGTTGAACTTTCATGTGTGGCAAATTATGAACTGAACACTGATGGCTCTACTAGCTGCATACATCTTCTAGACCAAAGGATAACTTTGGTTTTAAAAATCCTGTCTAATTATTGTAGATTTAACATATGTTGTCCTGCTGTCAATGTAACATTAGCACAGCTGAGACAAAGTTTCCAACAGAAGAATTGGTGCTGAATTAGTCTAAGTCAAGACAGAAGTAACAAAATTATATTTTCCTTATTATTAAAAATTCTTATGAAGGTACCATCTTGTCTAACGCATTATTCTTACTTTACACTACCTTTTGTCTGTTCTCTCTCCATTTCTTTGGTCTACACATTCTCAGGATTTTAAAAATCACTGAGTTTCAATCATGTCTACTATCTCATGTTATTTTTGCACAGTATTCTATCTTCACCAAAATTTGTAGTTCAGTTGCCCTTTACCACTATTTGTTGCCAGTTATAAATTTTTCTTTATTACTGAATTCTGAAAGCAAAAATGAGACTGATTTTTCTAGCTGCAAAAAAATTATCAAATGCATATGACGAAAGGCTTAGGTTAATTCTTGTTTTGTTGAATGTCATATTTGTCAGCTTGAGATTGAAACTGGAAACACAAACAAAACCTTTCACAAATTTTAGCAAATATGCTGAGCAGATTATTATTATTATTATTATTATTATTATTATTTTTAATGTGATGAAAGTAATTTTACTTGTTGAATATATGTAAAACTAAAAGATTTCAACCTGCAGAGGTAGATCTGAAGAGTAAACAAAAACATAGTACCTAACTCTTTAACTTGTATTTATCTTCAGAGCATAGCTGGCAAACATGACTTGCCCTCAAAAACATACCTTCAAACACATGATATTCCTCGACTTCCTAAACACTATTCAAGCACATGTGAACTTTACTATAACAATAAATCCTCACAAAACTCTGTTGTTTTAAGATAGTTTCAGCTAACAAAACACATTTCCAATTTCATTCATGACCACTTAGACAGAGCACTTGTTTGCACAATCATAAAATGGCAACACAGTTTCCAATACGACTTGACAGAATCACTGACTATATTGAAGGAAAATACTGTGTGCTTGCTCAAGAATCAACCTGAAGTTCACCCTCATTAATTTGCGTCTCACATACTAAAGTCGATACATGCAAAAAGTATTGTATGAAAGCAGATCAGATTATGATTTCAATGTCATTCATTGTCAACACACAATATTATAATAAATTCAGCTTACTCTAGACAGAAAATGTTTTCATGACATCTTTGTTTTCTAATGCCAGGCACTGACTGGAGTCGAGTTTTACAGCACTCTAATTTCCCTCACTGAACCTGATATTATTTATTCATCACTCCCATTCAGGACAGAATGCCCCCTATTATTCATCTTGAAATTGTAAAGGCACTGCTTCATTAATGTTTTCCATTATATACTGTTATAAGTGCATATAAGGATTTAAACAAGGAAGCAATTTCAGCAACATAAAGTAAATGTTTTAAGGTCCAAAACATAAACAAGTGAAAGTGAAAGTGTGGATAGAGGGAGAGAGGGTGGGGGAGGAAGGGAGGGAGGGAGAGAGGGAGAGGAGAGGGAGAGAGAGAGAGAGAGAGAGAGAGAGAGAGAGAGAGAGAGAGAGAGAGAGAATCACGTATTTCATGTTTGGTAGGTTAACACTGTTCATAGGTATCTGCATTTTACATTCATAAAAATAAAAATAAAATGTAGAATGAAATTTTAACCAATATAAGTTATAAATGAAGAAATTCACAGCCAAATACTAAATACTTATGCAACACTGCTTCGAAATAATTGCTCTGTGACACAGTCCATCACTTTTTACTGCCAGGAAAGTCTTACACTATATTTAATATTTTGTATACTTTGGTTTATGTCATATCTTCACTGTCACATACACTGCAAAACAAATTATGTTCTAAAAATGGCACCCAAGTCAGTATTCTGCTTGAAATTGAGAATAAATCATCAGAAATATGTGATTAACTCAAGCCGTAAACATGATAAACAATGGGAAAAATATAACACTAAGCTGCTTTCGAATAATAGTATGTGCCACATACTGTGCTTTATGCACAACGGAAATCCTGCTTTGGGGGAGGGGGGCAATAAGCCATTAATAATTTGTTAGAATTTCATTATCAAGCAGCATAAAAATAAAGTGGATCTAAATGCTTTAGAGTATATCTGGGGGAGACATAAAACAGTACTATGTCAGTCCAGAATGGTTGGGATGTGGTTGTTTGGGGGAAGAGACCAAATAGTGAGGTCATTGATTGCCTCGGATTAGGGAAGGACAGGGAAGGAAGTCGGTATGCCCTTTCAAAGGAACCATCCCAGCACTTGCCTGGAGCAATTTAGGGAAATCATGGAAAACTTAAATAAGGATGGCTGGACGCAGGATTGAACCGACGTCCTCCCGAATGCGAGTCCAGTGTGCTAACCACTGCACCACCTCGCTCGGTAGTCCAGAATGAGATCAGCAGAACATGTAGTAGAAGTGAGCATGTTTCTGTACTGCAAATAAGATTATTTCCCCCCTTCATTACAATATGATAGCAGGTGTGATGGAGTTCAGGGAGGAAAACAGGATTACAAATCTAAATGTCAGCTGATCTACACTTGGTGAAAAGCAGATGTTCAGAACTTTAAGAGACGCTTGAATATGGGACACAAATGCTTAAAAAAAAAAAAAATAAAAAAAAAATACAGAACTCTCAATTCTTAATACATGTTCTATAAGTATGGAATATGCTCAACATCATTGTCTTCCTACATGTAAATCTGGATATGTGGGAGGAGCATTTAATAACACAATAATATGTGGTCATTTGTGATCATTACTGTAAAACTTTTACAATTATATATTTGTAGAAAAAACGCATGATCAGAAAGGAATCGGCAGAAGAGCACTGAATTAATTGCAATTTGACATACCGATAGAAGTAAATAAGTAAGGTTCCATAACACAGTATCTGCACTGCTGGCATACTATCCGTCTCTTGAGAAGCCATTAAAGACATTCACACAGAGTTGAATAAAATCAATGATACATTATATGCCTTCTTGAACAAATATGGTTATATAGCATTATCCATGTATATCTTGCAACAGTCATTACCAGTGAAGCACCCTGGGAGGTAAGTACTTAATGACTACATACAGTGTTTTTCTGATGTACCACTACAATGTGCTAAAGCACATGGTGGCTTCACGAAATACTGATTGAGTTTCAGCTACATAAATGCACCAGTTTCAATCTTTACATTTTGATATTTCTATTGGAATATCAATTGACTGTTTTGCTTATGATCGCAATTTTAACAAAAATCATATTCAATGAATATGTGCAAAAAGTCGACTGACTGATATGGTCATTTCTATATCTTGAAAGAAAGGCATAAAAAACTGAAAATGAGACAAAGTAACAGTTACAAAATTTTATATTGATTCAGGTTTAGAATCTTCTATGGGTAGCATTTCCACTGTTTACCAGATGAAACAATGAAAGTTGTCCTTCTAGTTGACATTAAGTAGTATGAGAATTTGCACGCAGAGACCAAAATGTTGGATGGCTAAAATAAAGTGTGTGCACATAACACTGAGACTGATCAGTATTACGTCTCTATAAATTCATCTTTATACAGGATAGTTGCACAACCTCAGCTGTTCAATATAAAATGTCAAATCAAAAGCATCTTCCGTTGTCTATATTTCCAATTTTATTTTATTTTTGCTACCACTTTCAGCATTACACTATGCCATCATCAGGCCCCCTGACCAACATGTAGAAGTATACCATCGATTGTACAATTGAAATACAGGCCAGACAACATGAATTTGGGAGTGGTGATCAAAGGGATCACTTTGTAAAAAAGAATTCTATGGATACCAGTGAGTGTATTATGGCCCCTATTTTGTTTGTACAAGAGGTGGGAATCTTCCTACACATAGTTCAGTGTAACGCCAACACTGATAGTAAAAATAAAATAAAATTGGAAACATAGATGGCTGAAGATATTTTTGGTTCAACATTTCATCAGTATCATGTCACTTTAGTTGCTCACAAACACTGTTTCTTAGAGACTTACAACTGATACACTGTAACAGTAAGTGCTAACACAAAACAGAAAATTTCAACACATAACACACAAAATGTATTTTCCTTAATATGACATTTTTCTTTCTTCTATTGGTGCTTACTTTTTGTACTTACACTGTATCCATTATATTCCACAACAGAGTCACAATAAAGTGATGGGTGTGCAATAACAGTAGAACCTACCTCTTTTTACATTTTAGGCTACTGCCAACTCCTTGTTTATTTCCAGGTTGCTTATAGGTACAAATAATTAACTTGAATAAAAGTGAAGATGATTTTAGAACAGAGGCCTCCTTGTAAGATATGGCTGACAGAATACAATGTCTAGCAAATTAACACCTTATTATAAATGGATGCCACACTGAAGTGCTATTATGTGCTTCCTCCTAAGTATAATGCTCCTGAACTGTGTCAAGTCTTAGACTGTTGACAAACCTTGCATTACATAATTTTATGCAAACAATGCCTATGACTAATATTTACAACACAAAAAGTAATTAGATGGTTGGTGGAAACACGATGCTAAACAAATGAGCACATCATGCCACATTAAGAAAAATTAGTGCAAAGAAATATTAGGCAGTTATTTATTACCAGGATGCCAATTTTTATTTCCTTACTGAACAATAAATGCAATCAATACCACAGTGTCTTCATATGTAAAATCGTCTTACAATACGTTTTACTGAAAGCGGTAACGTATAATACAATCAATTATAAAACTAGTAAATCAGTCTCAAAATGATTTGTTTCTTATTATACCTGGATTAAAGCCCAATCTGAGATACTAAATGCTCTTTTTCTCCCAGTTTCATTCCATCAAATTCCCATTCTTTTCAAATCACTGCAGCTTTTTAACTACAATTTTACTACATAGACACATCTTGTGATATCGTTCACTACTTTATCATTTTCTTGTACGTACAATGGAAGAGTCCTCTTCTAACACAACAAATAAGATAAATATATTGCAGTAAGTACAATAACAGCTTTGGTGGTAGTATTATCGCAAACTAAACTCATCTAATTTAGGGACATCCACCTACACATCACCACTCTCATATCATTTAAATACTGAATGACTATTAGCATTTACTGTTGTGCACACTTGTCTGACATTTCTTTCATACCTGAAACAAACACACCAAACTATTAACAGTATTTAAATGGTGTATATAGAACCTGCCACCTGAACTGCACATTATATCTGTTCTGTGGGTTGCAATCAGTAACTTCAGTTCTCCTCTCCAGAGGGCAAATGAGGAGGTAAGTACTTTCACAGTAACAACAGGTTCAGACAGACCGTAAATAACATTATTTTTTTTTTTTTAAATTGGACTAAAGCCAACAACAACAGTAATAACAACATCCGCAACAACAACAACTTCAACAACAACAACAACAAACAAAGAAAAAGAAGTACAGGGATCATTAAAACCACTCTGAATTTCTGCTCAAACATCATTTTGTACTACACAATACTGTGCTCAGAACATATTACATACAATATCATCCATTTTTACTTTCTGTGCAAGTCCCAACACAAAACCTGAAATTTTCACTTTTTTGTGGAACATTACACCTAACTTCAGTATGTACACCACAGTAGAAATAGTTTCATACACACCAGCTACTTTGTTTAATACACATTAAAAAACACTTTGGTGCAAAGACCACATGACTCCACTTGAATTGTGATTTGACTTTCTTCAATAGGCAGGAAAATTTCTCATGTATTGTATAGAGAGCCAATCGGTCAGTCCAATTCACTCAGAGTCAACCACAGAAGTCACGTAACAAATTTGTTGTAAGTAGACTCACCATGTCAGAGCTAATAAACAGTTCTTGAAAGTTTTCTTACAACAGTTATTTGCCATAAAACATTTCCTTGGTATAATGAACACAATATGTATTCATTATTTTTACACAAACAAGACATAAAACAATTACAATTAACATGTAGTGTAGTATTCAATACGAATACTATACACAGGATAGTGATACAACAAAATTTTATGTGTTTGGAAACAGACAAACAATTTATCTTCTGTAAAATCAAAGAAACAGTACTAGTCCTTGCACCAAAGCCATCATCTTTTTCTTTCACTTATGCTACAGGATGGCAGAATTGTCAACAAGTGGTGACAGAGGACTCACTCCATCGTGCTTTTTGCTACGCTCTACTTCATAATGCACCTCCATTGAGAGACCTGGAAAAAAATTAAATTTTGTCATTATATCCAAAAAGTAGAAACCCGAAGGTTGATATGGTAATAATGATTAACTTCTGTGTTTTAAATATGAGTGCTTTTTTAAAAATAGGAGTAACGTAGGTTCTACATCTTCTACTGTTTCTATTCAGTGTAGCCCCTTGTAAAATAAACCAAATGAAAGGGCACACACATGAACTTAAGAACAGTGTCTGCAATGTTACAGACTATGATGCCAGTACTAAACACTATGATGAAAAATCATTATTTATTAAAGGAATTACTGGAATAAAGAGTCAATAAAAGTATTATACTATTACTTGCAACTGTGAATTCAAACTACTGCAATTCACAGAGAGTTATACAAAATATAAGACCATTTATTGTATACTATGCTGTACATGAGTAAAGGGCTCTCAATAACAACACTGTAAGACCGATATAAACCACAGATTGACAGTGATTCCTAGATTACAGACACAAATTTACAGCTGTTTTCAGTAAGAACTATCTGTCACAGTGATTCCATCACTGAAACGAGATGAAACAATTAATATGGTACAGGAACTTGGACTTCTGAATAAACAAATCCCTATTTCCAAAGTATTAAATGGTGAAACTGAAGATTTTGCTGCTGCTAAATTAAAAGAAATTTCCATAGCCATACCAACACAACTATCATATTTCTTCTGTACCACAGTTTGTGGTGTAGTTAATAGGAGTGTTGGCACCAGCTATCAAGACCACAAAGATGATCCTTGCTATTGGAACATCGCTGGCCACACCAGTGAGAATGAAGTAGCAAGAAACATCTACGTAAGTTCTCTGCACCACTGATGGCAGCCTGTCTCAAAATATGCCAACACATGGACACGAGGGCAGTTCTATGCCAGGCTAAGTTCCAGTCAACACCTAGTCCATGGCAAGTAGCGAGAAGAGTACTGTGTCCGGCAACAACAGAGTTAGAGGCAACCAATTAGACTCTTCAATCTGCAAGTACTTGCATATGTTTGTGGACTTTATCCTTGAACAGTGATACAACAAAGGGTTTCCATTTGTGACAACCAGTTACTACACAGCCCACAACCAAATGTTCATTCTTGCCACTCTACCCAATATGATGTAGTCACATTTCCTTTGAATTATTTTTTATGAATATGGGATTATTCACCAATGAAACTGCTGCCTGCTTCACAGATCATTTGATAAACATCCTCTTGAAAAGTTTTCTCCTCAAAATTATTTTCTTTCATAGTGTGTCAGTAACATTATCTTGCAGAAAGGTAAAGAATGAACAACAGTATATCCAATAATTTTCTAAATGTGTGAAAGCCATCTAGCCCATCACTGACACTAAAGACCAAACTGCAGAGGTCATCGGTCCCTAGGCTTACACACTACTTAAATTAACATATGCTAAGAACAACACACACACACACACACACACACACACACACACACACACCCCGAGGGAGGACTCGAACCTCCAGTGGGAGGGGCCACGCAATCCGTGACATGGCACCTCAAACTGTGTGGCCACTCCTCGCAGCAAGACAAATTCCGACGACATTGCTAGAACAGAATGATGAAAATCTGCTGATTTAAAATGAGAAATGAATGAAGTAAACTCTTTAACTGCAATTTCACAGAAATTTTATCTAGAAAAATCAGAACAAAACATCAATTCTAAAATTACTACCACAAAGAAAGATTGTAAAGAGAATAAGTTAGATACTGAGGAAAGAATAATATAAAAAGGACAATGACATCTGAGGTAGCTACCTTAAGAAAAAGCCTGATTAGTGAGAGAATATCAATATCTTTAAGCTAAATTTGCACAACCTGAATCTTCTTGAGAAGTATGAAGAACTACTAAAATATCTCTTGATGTAGGTATTGTTCAACCCGAGTGTAGTGAATTGTGAAAAACTGAAATGGAAGCTCTAGTGCCTACATCGTTTAATGAGTTGTCAAATGATTTGCATGCAGAAGTAAATAATATTGATCAAAAAGAAGACCCCCTACTGCAAGCTATGACAGTGAATAAAGAGCAGCAAGGAATTTGGTTTCAAAAGCTGAAATCCAAAGTGATTTACAAATCTTGCAAGTGTCTTACACGGAGAATGGCTGTAAGGTTGTCAGCAAAAATATTAGAACAAGAATTGATAATATCCCTGATGCGTGCACAAAAGATGATGGAATATTCAATCCACTGGGAAAACTTCAAGAAACAAAAGTATGGAAATTATTTGTCATTGGGACTACATCTGAAAACAGAGCTTATAGGACATGGAAAAAGTTCTCCTCCAACTAACTTGGCACAAAGACAGATAGCGGGTAGCTACTACCTGGTGCAAGTCTTTCGGTTTGACGCCACTTTGACAACTTGCACGTCAATGGGGATGAAATGACGATGATTAGGACAACACAACACCCAGTCCCTGAGCGGAGAAAAATCTCCGACCCAGCCGGGAATCGAACCCGGGCCCTTAGGATTGACATTTTGTCACGCTGACCACTTAGCTATCGGAATGATGAAACCAGACATCATGTACTCTAACAATTGGTCCCCACTCTGGTTGAGTTAGCAAATGTGGTACATGAAATTATACAAGTCAATAACATTAAGCAAATAAGTAACAACATAAAAAATAAGGACTATAGAGGGCAAAATGCCAACACTGTTTAAGAAGGAATGAATGTGGACATTTTTGGCATATTTGGGAATCTTATTAAGCAGGTCAAATTTAGAGTCTCTTGCTACCCAAGAAGTGAAGGTAGAGTTTGATGAAGTTTACAAGTAGGAAAGTGGGAGTATTGAGCAGGCTTTCATCACAGAAAAATGTTTAAATAATGAATCATTATTATGCAGGTACAAATCTGACATTAATTCTAAGTTCAAATTTGTCCAAAAGCAGTGATCACTGACATCACTCAAATAGTGTAATCAATTATTACAAGAAAGATAAAAGCAGTCTTGAAAGAGTATCACATTATTACTGCCATGAGGCCATATGCAAAACTGAGGTCCATTCACTCATGCATAGGAATTTTGTAATGAAGGAGTCATTTAATAAGTAAACTGAATGTATGCTTGAATTATGTACTGCAGACAAATTTGCCAGTCTTGATGAAACGCTCCAAACTGATGGCAACAAAGATGTGTGTGCTCATTGTGACTCATGCTTCACTCAAAGCAGATATGTAAAACCCTACTGGCAAAACAAACCCCTGAAGAATTCATGAATAATGTTGTGTATCCGACTGTTACGTTAGAATCCATTGGAATGAAAGTACAATCTTTGGTAGATGGCAGTACTGGGGTATGTATACTTTTAATTACAATTATGGAGAGTGTTCTACTTAAGAAGGCACAAGTCATTATGCCTGGTATAAACATCCTCATGATTGGCACTGTTGACACAAGGAGCACTGCAATTAAGCATGAACTGCAGCCCCTGATACACTTAAGTGCTGTAAGAAATGAACAAGATATCATGATCATACTGGGTCCAAGTACAGTAGCCTTAACTGGTACGACTTTTCCAAAAACCATCCAGGAATAGCCAAGTTCCGACATGTACCGTCTCTCATATCTAACAAAGCAAGATCTTTTATTAGCAACTAGGTATTTCAACTACCACGATTAAGGACAAAAATGTCAAGTTTAGCTGATCCATTAAAGGAGAGGACAGGGATATCAGTGAAGAAATTTTGAAGGATATGTTGAATGAATAAAAAAAGTACATTCTGATCAACCAGTGATGGTGAACAGCTTCAAATACAAATCCAGCATTAAAGAACATACTCATTTCTGTCCATTGCCATATCCTATTCCTGTTGTACGGAAGGAGGCATTCGATAAGGAAATTTAATGTCTGCTTGAATGAACTACTGTAGAAAATTCTGCTAGGTATACAATAATTTCCTCTTGGCAATGCATGTGTTTTGTTCTCAATGACTGTAAGTTGAATGAGATTGTAGACAGAGAAAATTATCACAGGGCACTGAAGAGCTCTTACAGAAGTTCAAACGTGCTGCTTTCCTCAAGTATTCAGCCATATTCAACTATTCCATAAAATTTTGGGTGTGCAGCCACATAAATTCAGCTTCTTCTTACAATATTTCAGCTGAATACCATCCAGCCATCTTCAGAGTGAGCCGAGGTGACTAACGCCCCAGCACTTGCTCCGTCCTTTTAAACTCGAGGACAGAACCACTGTGTATACGCAAGGACGGAGCAAGTATTGGAGCGTTAGTCACCTCGGCTCACTCTGAAGATGGCTGGATGGTATTCAGCCAAAATATTAGAAGAAGAATCTGAATTTATGTGGCTGGACGCCCGAAAATTTATGGAACAGTCTTTATGCCACGAAAACATGAATATGCATATTCGCCTATGTCTATTTTTCACAAGTTATTCTTCAGAAGTCAACATCAGACGTCAATGAGTATATAATGAAAGTTCTCAATCAAGCGACATTTGACATAGCTGAATTTCAACTTGTGTGAAGCCTCATTCATAGGCCTGAAAATACTGACTAAATGGCTAATGATGAAGAAGACAGAAGAACAAAAAACGTGAAGCCTCATTCATAGGCCTGAAAATACTGACTAAATGGCTAATGATGAAGAAGACAGAAGAACAAAAAACGAGTCAAAATAAAGGACAAACTGATCAATCTTAGTTTTAATGGAAATTTTAAATCTACACTGCAAATACACAGTGTGTCCCAGGTCTGTTACGACTGTGGCTATGAAAAATAAAACTCATGGATTATGTTTACAAAATCACTGTTTTCATTTAAAATACTTTCCCCCTGAATCAATACACAGCTCAAATTTTTTTACAAGTGTTCTGAAACAGTCACTGTAGTCCTTCCTTGGAACTGCATTTAGCAGTACAGCTTTCTTGGATGTCCTTAATTGCACTGCAACAGTGTTCTTACTTGCAAACTTCAATTTTGGGAACAACCAAAAGTAGGCCGTGGTCTAATCTGGTGAATACAGTGGCTGATCCAGGACTGTAATTCATTTGCTGGCCAAAAAATCACATAAAATCATCATTTTGTGGACTGGGGGTTTGTGGAACAGAGAGCACAAACCTGCCTCTCGGTATGTGGGTCAGATTTGACGTATTCTCACCCTCAAACACAAAACTTAAAGCAAAGTTTGATGTTGCCTTGCTGCTCCACTGCCACTGTCTTACAAGTGTCCGACATGAGCTGTTACATTCGTGGCCGTGATGCCTGCTGCAGCATTTTACCTTCTACATGACTGTTGTTGAAACTTCAAGGATCACAGTGCCACAACTTACGACAAAATAGCATTGCAGTTTGGAATTTCACTGAAGCTGTCCTTACGGAACTGGGACACACTTTGCATCTATGTATATACAGCAAAGTGCTTTGGTACCTATGCTTCTAAAAGTAGAAGCTGCCTGAAAGCCTATCACTCGTAATTTTACAAAAAAGCTTTCCTGATATTCCCCTACATCCCTGTATGTGTTCTTTCTGTTCCCTCTACACTGAACTTCTCAGTAGGTATCAGATTTCAAACATTGGGCACTATGTGGTGCAGGCATGCTGAAGAAGAATGTATGGTATATTTCTTTTGTTGTGGAGATTTTTGGTGCAACATGTTTTTGGCATACAGGTTCAGTTTCATCAACTTAGCTACGTGTTGCTTGCACAATGACAAACCTGTTTGAGAGTTACTTCAAGTGTCTGATGATAGTGAAACTGATTTTTCGGAATATGATCTTGCAGATGACTCAAAGAATGATGTGGATTAAGTTCAAAAAGAAATTTCGGAGAGTTTATGTAAGAAATGTATGAAAATAAATACTAAGTATTTTCATTTGCATTTAAATTTGAAGAACTTTCACTGCATAACTCTGAAGTGATTTTATATTTAAATACAATTTTTTGATGGAGAATCAGAAAAGGAGGACAGATATCTAAACACTTGAGAGGCAAGTGGTATTGTTATTTCTCAAGAAATTACAAGGGAAGAGCACAGAGGACGAAGGACAAATGTCTGGTCTCTGAGGATGGTTGGATGGTGACTGATTGTGTGCCAGAAATTGCTGTATGTTGACAACTCTATGAGAACCTTATGTCACTATCTGCAGTATATAGTTTTAGCCAGTCTGAGGCAGGTACAGCTTGTAATTAAAGGCTCTGAGGTGGAGCCACCCAAAAATATACATTAAAATAAATTTCTAAACAATGCATTACAGAATTTCCATTATCACAATGTATTTCACATATTCCTACATGGATTTAAATAATACCAGTCAACGTTTTTGGAACTGTTTGTATGTAATATCACACAACGTTTTCCAAACAGGTAGTAGCTAGTCTTAAGGCTATGCCTTGAAATCCTGCTTAGCTCAACATAGCAGAGGTTTGGGGGCGTGGCTTCCTCAGAGTACAGCTCTTATCAGCAACCTGAAGGCTCTTGTGTTTCAGCCTAAGGTTCTCCTACCAACCTGCACACAATTTTGATGTTCCACTGCTTACATCAAAAGGGAATGAACACCACTATTCGAATAAGTTTGCAAATGTCTTGCCAGAGTGCAATGGAGTACGGTAACAAAGTATCACCATATAGTGAGAGTTTCACATATGATTAGAGGAAAAAGTACATGAAACATACCCCTTGCCGAAATATGTCCCGTCACTTTAGTTTCCTAGCTGGCTGACTGTGGGTAATGTGTTATTGGCAAGTTTATTTTTGTGAGTGTCCTATGTATGAATTTAGTGAGTTTTACTTTCTTGTGAATAACAGCAGCATACCTAAGTTCGAAAACAACACAACATAATTCAGTGTGCAATGTATTAGGTAAAATTGTAGAATGTGGAGTTAGGATGAAACTGAAGGAACTTGGTGCATCCAGACCCGATGTAAACATGCATCAAGAATAAAAACTGTGTAAATCCAAGAAAGGATTTGTTTGTTAGTTTGTTTTGTTTTAGGGCACAAAAACAATTAGGGTCATAAGCACCCATGTCAGAACTGTAGAACACAAAGACAAAGAGAGGAGTTAAAAACGACTACATTTTAATCCAAACTGGCGAAAGAGAAGACAGCTAAAAACACAGCTAAAAACATGGATGTGGAAAAAGGTCTATAAAATATGCTACAGAGAAACGGAGGCCATGAACTAAAAATTAAATAGCCTTTGCCGTATTGCTACGATGGATAAAAAGTAAAATGTGGTCGACAGCCCATGCGGTGTTCGCTCAAATGGCCAATAATTTAGACAGTAAACACAAACGAGAACGTAAATGGTTAAACAATGGGCATTCCATGAGGAAATGGCGGACCGTCAAAAGTTAAGCACACTCGGTATAAAGTGGTGGGGGAGCGCCACTCAATAAATGGCAATGGGTAAGAAGACAGTGTCCGATATGCAACCTAGCTAAGGGGGTCATCCAAGCTGCTGGGAGAGGCTTAATAACCCAGAGCTTGTTCCCGTGAAGGGAGGTCCAGTGGTGATGCCAAAGTGATACCACTTACTGACAGACGGCAACATCATCAGAGTGAATGTACGAACTAACGGGCTGAGGTACGAGGACTGCAGCCTCAGCTGCAGCATCAACGGCCTTGTTTCCTCTCAGACCGACATAACCAGGAACCCATGTAAACATCACAGTGGCTCTATCAAGAGTGAGCAAGTGACAGCTTTCCTGGACCCGTTGCACTAAGGGATGAATGGTGTACAGTGCACAGAGGCTTTGAAGGGCACTGTGACAGTTGGAGCAATGACACAATTGAATATCCTGTGTCGTCGGATGTACTGCGTGGCCTGATACAGGGCGCGAAGAGCTCTGCTGTAAATACCGAGCAGCGATCTAGAAGCGTAAGTGTCAATGACAAAGGCACACCCGACACCACGGTCAGTTCGAGAGGCATCAGTGTACACAAAGGTACTATCGCGAAATTCTGTGTGGAGGTTGTTAAACTGAAGGCAACAGAGCGAGGCTGGAGTACTTTCCGTAGGAAGCAAATGAAGGCCAAAATGAACACCGGCTGCCCCACAAAGCCAAGGTGGTGAAGGGTTTACACCCACCAGGAAAGTTGCAGGAACGTGAAGTTAAGCTGCCGGAGCAAGAGCCAAAACTGAACTCCAGGAAGTAACAAAGAAGAGAGACATGCCCCATACTGGCAATCAAAGGAGTCATCAAGCAAGGAGGCATAGAATGGATGGCCACACATTGCAGTCAAATGGCATGCACATCTGCTGAGGAGAAAGTAATGGTGGTAGGACAGCAGTAGTTCGGCAGCTTCTGCAGACAGGCTCTCAACTGGGCTAGTGTAAAAGGCGCCAGTGGCCAAACGGATGCCACAATGGTGGATAGTATTGAGATGGCATAAGAGGGACGGACTTGCAGATGCATAAACAAAGCACCCATAGTCTAGTTTCGAACACACAAGGGACCGGTACAAATGGAGGAGGGTGGTTTGATCTGCTACCCAGGAAGTAACATTCATGACACGTAGGACACTGAGGGACTGCGTACAGCGGGCTGCCAGGTAAGACACGTGGGTGGACCAAGAAAATTTCCTATCGAGCAGGAGCCCCAGGAATTTCATAGTTTCAATGAACAGAAGAGCAACAGGCCCAAGATGTAAAGATGGTGGAAGAAACCAGTTATGCACCAGAAATTCATACAAATGGTTTTGTCAGTGGAAGAATGGATGCCACTGTTGATGATCCACGAATAAAGACGATCAAGACATAGCTGGTAACGCCACTCAATAAGAGCAAGTCCATGGAGAACTGCAATATGGCAAAATTGTCAACGAAAAGGGAGCCGGAGATGCCCGGCAGGAGACAGGCCATTATAGGGTTTATGTCAATGGCAAAGAGGACAACACTCAGGACGGAACCCTGAGGCACACCGTTTTCCTGAATAAAGATGTCCGACAAGATAGAGCCCACACGTATCTCAGTCTTTTAAAAATTTCTGAAGGAAACTAGCCATGCGGCCTCGGAAGCCCCACATGTAGAAAGTACAGCCAAGAAAGGGTATACACACAATTTTAAGAGAGCATTGTACTCTGCAGCTGAGTTGTTGGTTTGCTATATCACTTAAAATGCAATTATTGTAACACACATGTATAAATATAACAAATATGTTACACAAATTACCAGGGCAATTGCTCGGGTTACTCATGTCAGTTAATCACAGCATAAGATCCTTGACAACATGGAAACATCACTGTTTCATCACGTGAACTCATAAACACCACAGTTTCAGTGCACAAAACATAAAGTGTCTGAAGTTTAGAAATGAAAATACATTAAGTATGTAGCGAAACTAACATACGCCACATTAAATATCTCTTAAAAACACGTCTTTTAGTACAATTTCTTGTGGTAAAATGTCACAAAATGTGATGTTGAGGGATAAATGAGCTACCTAGAGATTTTATTTGGAGGTAGATTTTGATGTTATTTAGTTGTTGATTATGAAATGGAAAGAAGATACAGTATGTAAACATACGGCTAGAGTGTAATATTGTCCCCCCTCCCCTGCAATCTTGGTTGTGGTGACAGACTGATCTGTAGATTAGCCTGAGGTCTAGGTTAGTTCCAATCAATAATGTTTCAGCCTTCCCCAGTATGGAAACCACAAGCTGCACTCATGATCATAACTACTAGGTGCTCAGAACTGATAACTGCAGTTCAAAATGCTTTTGTGATTGTTGTCGCAGTAAGAGATGAAATTATCTGCTACTTTAATTTCCCCTGCTATTATCCATTGCCCTCATTTCTGTTTTACTTCAAAGTTTTCTTTCCCTCTCCCAGTCCAGACTAATCATTGTCTTCTACAACTGCACTACACTTCTATTTCTCTTTCTTTTTATTTTTAATTTATCCTAAACATTTCACGCATTGCTGGTGTATTTACATTGGAACAGATAAAAAATGCTAGCCCAATCTGATGAGCTAGATGGCAACATTCAACATTTATAATCAAATACAAATGAAAGATATGATGGCATATATTTGCATACCATTTGTCATTTGTTTTACAAACAGGTGGAGGATATACACTACAAAATCAGCAGTACATGACCAGTGATCTCATTTTCTCAATTTTCCAGCTATCTTTAAGTGCTGGCTTTCCTAAGGCCCCATAATTATGGATGTTTATATTAATAAATGTCTTTGCTAATTACTTCATAAAAGCTTTTAAAAGATATTTTATGAAACAGATTCTCAAGTTTAGTGTCACACATATGTATTCTGCAACACAATTTCAAAAATTATACTCTTAGATGAAACAATGTCAATTATGATAATTTTCTTACCAGATTGTCTCCGTGAATTAGTTCGAAGGTTGGAACCCATAGAGTTGCCTTCAGGAATGAAAACTGCTACCAGCAAAGCACAGATCACCAAAAAGGAACCAAAAACAAATGGTGGACCAGGAACCAACTGAAATGAAAAGAAAGAAAAATGTATTTAAATAGATATTTTACAAACATAACGTAAGATCAGATGCACTGTAAAAAGAACTAGATTCTGAATATGTTATGACTATCATAGTACATATTTCTGATCTGCTCAGATAGTTTTGTGCATTAGCACACTGCTCCCATGATTCAAAGAGGCATGCTGGTCCTGGATCGAATCCGCCAAGCGGGTTAACGATGAGGACGAGTGTGCTGGCTAGCCTGGATGTGGTTTTTAGGCTGTTTGCCACATTTGACTATGTGAATACCAGGTTCACATTCTGCCTCACTTACGTGATTAAGAAACATTTAGAAAATGTTTGTACACTTTCACATGGGATGACACTACACATAGACAGTCGGGGTATGCAAATTCTGTCCCAGAGGGACAAAGCGGAAGGGGGGGGGGGGGGGAGGAGGTGCGACAGGAAGGCCATCCAGCCACCCTCTTTCATTAATTCTGCCAAATAAAAAAATTTAACGCGCTAACCCTGTGAAGATATGGGATAACGGTCAAGAAAAGGAAGTCATAGTACATATTTCTACACTTTATGATGTGAAGGCTTGATTAAAAACATCTGTAGCACAACACAATTGCAATTTCAGCTCTTACCATGTGGCACTATATCATGATTTCAGTCTCTGAACCATGAAAATTTTGAATTTTTTACGTTTGCATTTTTTAAGCTATCTGTTATTTTGATAACATTTTTCAGGTTGCACGTATTTATCTCTTTCCTATAATGTAGAGAATGAAAGTACACAGTTTGAACACTTTTGACGAGAAGTATTCCTTTTGGAGACTGATACTGCTTACAAAACACTTTGATGGAAAATACAGAATGAAAAATAGTAAGTTTGAGAAAAATATATCAGCAAAAGTTTTGCATCACCCCTTTATTTTGAAAGCACACGAAAGAAAAATTGTCTCCGAGGCATTCATTCGTAATGTGCCCAGATCACAAATAAAAAAAAGCAAGCATTTGTTAAACATTAAAATAATCTTTTTTCATTTTTTCATTGGAAAGGGGGGGGGGGGGGGGGTTTCACAGCATTCCTGAGCAATGTTAATATGTGGTGGAATGTCCCCTTGCTTGGATGCAGCCCTGTATCTGTTGTGGCATACCATCAATGAGATCATCAAGCCAGCTCTGGTCGAACTGTCCCACTCTTCAATAGGGTTTCCGTGTAAGTCTCACAGAGCATGCGGTCATTGTCAATGACCAAAGTTCATTTCAATTGATCCCACACATGTTCAAATGGGTTAATTTCAGGGGAACAGGCAGGCTACTCCATTCTAGTGATCATAGCATGCTCAAGGAACATGTACATGAAAACAGCATAGCAAGCGCACCAGTTAGCATCCATCAAGACGAAATTGTCACCAAAATGTTGGCTATACAGTCCCACTATTGGTTGCTGAATCTTGTTCCTGTACAGCAGAGCTGTGAGACTGCCCTCTACAATCATGAGACGTGTACGATGGCCCCATGTAATGCCACCCCAGACCATCACTCCACAACACCTTGTTCCACATGTGGGACACACTGTTGGAGGCATTTGATATGACTGGGTTGTCTCCAAACACATTGTCTACGATTATCAGTGTACAAACTGATTTGATTTTCGTTTGTAAAAAACATATAAGGCCAACCCTGGGGCATCCAATCTGCACGATTTTGTACCCATCTGCAACTGTTTCATAACAGTTTGATACAATACGTGGCATCTTGTAGCCTCTTCGAATGCCGAATTCAGTTCTGGAGCATTCAGCTCAAAGTTAGCTTGACTCGCAGATTGTAGATATCGATCATCCCATGCACCAGTCCAATGTGGATGGCTTGTGTGGCGTAAGTCCTCAACACTTCCTGCCAACTGGAACTGACAGCACGTTCGCACCACATTACTTTGACTCTGGTGCGCATGTTCAGCAACTTCCATGGATGACAAGCCTTCTCTACATACATGATGATGTGGGCCCAGGGTGTAGACCATTGTGATAGTGTGGTGGCAGGAATTGATAAGGTACATCTTTGCTGAAAATGTATTTATCCTACATTAAAAAGTATACAAACAAGTGAAAAAAATGAAATTCCATTGCAATGTCTATTAACCGGTGACTGTGATAATGGTGTTTGCATAACAGTTTCACACAAACACCACGCCTGATCACATCACTGCAGGAAAACAATGGATGGGTGTCCGGAAGGGAGAACAATGGATGGGTGTCCGGAACGAAGCAAACTTTCCTCACGATCGCAGGACACCGTGTATTTCATGGATGCAATGAACTGAAAGTGGAAACGAATGGAGATTTAATGCACTTCAAAGTACATTTCTCTCTGCCTTTAAAAGCTGATTCCCAATGAGAACTGTGAAATATGGTATCAGTGATATCTGGGATAACAAAAGACATTACAGTATCATGCAACAGGAAGAGAGATCTATAGAAAAAGGCTGGGATAATCACAGATGTTCAACTGCTTTCATATTACAGAAGGTATTGTTCTTTATTGAGAAGCATAATTTATAAACCTAGCTTGTTATGTCAGAAATAAATAATTCTGAAAATAAAATCAAGATAATATCGCATACAGGTGGAAGGGAAACTTGGAAAGGAAGAGGTGACCTGGTAATTAAAAATAATGATCAAATGGTAAATGAAAACAAACAACTAGCAATCTACTGTAACAGCCACTGTCAAAACATAACAAAGAAACTTGATATGGTGAGCTCAAAAGGGAAAAAAGTATTATAGTGATTGATGATGAGAACCAATTTGACACCAATTATTTCTTCCAAGGAAGTAAGAAAAACAATAATTTTTTGAAAAATTATCATGAGGTTGATAGAATTTTCTGTAAAATACGGGATGTTCAAAAAGTCTCTCCGCAGTGTCGTATGATTGACAGCCGCTCGTGCCATATGATTGTTCACCTTCCTGGGTTACTTCCCTTCAAGTAGACTCTCCCAACATTCCACTGTTTCGTTTATCTCAGCCAGCGTCAGTAGTATCATTGGTGTGTGTCGTTACGTGTTGATGTGAACGTTTAAGTTCAGTTCCTTTGTTTTGTTTTTGTCATTGTTAAAATGCTAACCAATGAAGAACATTTGGTTTGAACAAGTGGCGGTACATACACAGTTTCAGTTCATCACACATTTAATTCAGTTTTCCCAGAGACAACACTCCCACATCGCGATACTGTGCGAGATTTGATTAGCAAATTTCGAAGTATGGGTTCAGTGACAGATGCACCAGGAAGTGGTCGTCCTAGCGTTTTGTCTGAGGATAAACTACTCGATATTTCTGATAAAATGTCCATGAGTCCGAACAAGTCAGTAAGAAAACTCGTTCTGGAAATCGATGTTAGTGTTGGAACGGCCCACACAGCTGTAAGGAAAAAATTAGAACTTTTCCCGTACAAAGTGACAGTCATGTAGAACTGAAAAATACTGATCATGGCAAGAGACTACATTATTTTCAATGGTTCAAAAATTTCATTCAACTGACCTAACACCACCTCCTACCCCCATGAACCATGGACCTTGCCGTTGGTGGGGAGGCTTGCGTGCCTCAGCGATACACATGGCCGTACCGTAGGTGCAACCACAATGGAGGGGTATCTGTTGAGAGGCCAGACAAATGTGTGGTTCGTGAAGAGGGGCAGCAACCTTTTCAGTAGTTGCAGGGGCAACAGTCTGGATGATTGACTGATCTGGTCTTGCAACACTAACCAAAATGGCCTTGCTGTGCTGGTACTGCGAACAGCTGAAAGCAAGGGGAAACTACAGCCATAATTTTTCCCGAGGGCATGCAGCTTTACTGTATGGTTAAATGATGATAGCGTCCTCTTGGGTAAAATATTCCGGAGGTAAAATAGTCCCCCATTCGGATCTCCGGGCGGGGACTACTCAAGAGGACGTCGTTATCAAGAGAGAGAAAACTGGCGTTCTATGGATCGGAGCGTGGAATGTCAGATCCCTTAATCGGGCAGGTAGGTTAGAAAATTTAAAAAGGGAAATGGATAGGTTGAAGTTAGATATAGTGGGAATTAGTGAAGTTCGGTGGCAAGAGGAACAAGACTTTTGGTCAGGTGAATACAGGATTATAAATACAAAATCAAAAAGGGGTAACGCAGGAGTAGGTTTAATAATGAATAAAAAAATAGGGGTGCGGGTAAGTTACTACAAACAGCATAGTGAACGCATTATTGTGGCCAAGATAGACACGAAGCCCATGCCTACAACTGTAGTAGAAGTTTATACGCCAACTAACTCTGCAGATGATGAAGAAATTGATGACATGTATGATGAGATAAAAGAAATTATTCAGGTAGTGAAGGGAGACAAAAATTTAATAGTCATGGGTGACTGGAATTCGAGAGTAGGAAAAGGGAGAGAAGGAAACATAGTGGGTGAATATGGATTGGGGGAGAGAAATGAAAGAGGAAGCCGCCTGGTAGAACTTTACACAGAGCATAACTTAATCATAGCTAACACTTGGTTCAAGAATCATAAAAGAAGGTTGTATACATGGAAGAAGCCTGGAGATACTAGAAGGTATCAGATAGATTATATAATGGTAAGACAGAGATTTAGGAACCAGGTTTTTAATTGTAAGACATTTCCAGGGGCAGATGTGGAC
This sequence comes from Schistocerca serialis cubense, assembly GCF_023864345.2. Taxonomy (NCBI): domain Eukaryota; kingdom Metazoa; phylum Arthropoda; class Insecta; order Orthoptera; family Acrididae; genus Schistocerca; species Schistocerca serialis. The sequence goes on from NC_064640.1 coordinate 1,008,262,330, forward strand.
TCTGATCACAATCTATTGGTTATGAACTGTAGATTAAAACTTAAGGAACTGCAAAAAGGTGGGAATTTAAGGAGATGGGACCTGGATAAACTGAAAGAACCAGAGGTTGTACAGAGCTTTAAGGAGAGTATAAGGGAACAATTGACAGGAATGGGCGACAGAAATACAGTAGAAGAAGAATGGGTAGCTTTAAGGGATGAAGTAGTGAAGGCAGCAGAGGATAAAGTAGGTAAAAAGACGAGGGCTGCTAGAAATCCTTGGGTAACAGAAGAAATATTGAATTTAATTGATGAAAGGAGAAAATATAAAAACACAGTAAATGAAGCAGGCAAAAAGGAATACAAACGTCTCAAAAATGAGATCGACAGGAAGTGCAAAATGGCTAAGCAGGGATGGCTAGAGGACAAATGTAAGGATGTAGAGGGTTATCTCACTAGGGGTAAGATAGATACTGCCTACAGGAAAATTAAAGAGACCTTTGAAGAAAAGAGAACCACTTGTATGAATATCAAGAGCTCAGATGGAGACCCAGTTCTAAGCAAAGAAGGGAAAGCAGAAAGGTAGAAGGAGTATATAGAGGGTCTATACAAGGGCGATGTACATGAGGACAATATTATGGAAATGGAAGAGGATGTAGATGAAGATGAAATGGGAGATATGATACTGCGTGAAGAGTTTGACAGAGCACTGAAAGACCTGAGTCAAAACAAAGCCCCGGGAGTAGACAACATTCCATTGGAACGACTGACGGCCTTGGGAGAGCCAGTCCTGACAAAACTCTACCATCTGGTGAGCAAGATGCATGAGACAGGTGAAATACCCTCAGACAGATGCCATTGGAACTTCAAGCGCTGGTAGAAAGCACCGAAGCTGAAATCGTTATAGGTACAGAAAGCTGGCTTAAGCCAGAGATAAATTCTGCCGAAATTTTTACAAAGGTACAGACGGTGTTTAGAAAGGATAGATTGCATGCAACCGGTGGTGGAGTGTTCGTCGCTGTTAGTAGTAGTTTATCCTGTAGTGAAGTAGAAGTGGATAGTTCCTGTGAATTATTATGGGTGGAGGTTACACTCAACAACCGAACTAGGTTAATAATTGGCTCCTTTTACCGACCTCCCGACTCAGCAGCATTAGTGGCAGAACAACTGAGAGAAAATTTGGAATACATTTCACATAAATTTTCTCAGCATGTTATAGTCTTAGGTGGAGATTTCAATTTACCAGATATAGACTGGGACACTCAGATGTTTAGGACGGGTGGTAGGGACAGAGCATCGAGTGACATTATACTGAGTGCACTATCCGAAAATTACCTCGAGCAATTAAACAGAGAACCGACTCGTGGAGATAACATCTTGGACCTACTGATAACAAACAGACCCGAACTTTTCGACTCTGTATGTACAGAACAGGGAATCAGTGATCATAAGGCCGTTGCAGCATCCCTGAATACGGAAGTTAATAGGAATATAAAAAAAGGGAGGAAGGTTTATCTGTTTAGCAAGAGTAATAGAAGGCAGATTTCAGACTACCTAACAGATCAAAATAAAAATTTCTGTTCCGACACTGACAATGTTGAGTGTTTATGGAAAAAGTTCAAGGCAATCGTAAAATGCGTTTTAGACAGGTACGTGCCGAGTAAAACTGTGAGGGACGGGAAAAACCCACCGTGGTACAACAACAAAGTTAGGAAACTACTGCGAAAGCAAAGAGAGCTCCACTCCAAGTTTAAACGCAGCCAAAACCTCTCAGACAAACAGAAGCTAAACGATGTCAAAGTTAGTGTAAGGAGGGCTATGCGTGAAGCGTTCAGTGAATTTGAAAGTAAGATTCTATGTACCGACTTGACAGATAATCCTAGGAAGTTCTGGTCTTACGTTAAATCAGTAAGTGGCTCGAAACAGCATATCCAGACACTACGGGATGATGATGGCATTGAAACAGAGGATCACACGCGTAAAGCTGAAATACTAAACACCTTTTTCCAAAGCTGTTTCACAGAGGAAGACCGCACTGCAGTTCCTTCTCTAAATCCTCGCACAAACGAAAAAATGGCTGACATCGAAATAAGTGTCCAAGGAGTAGAAAAGCAACTGGAATCACTCAATAGAGGAAAGTCCACTGGACCTGACGGGATACCAATTCGATTCTACACAGAGTACGCGAAAGAACTTGCCCCCCTTCTAACAGCCGTGTACCGCAAGTCTCTACAGGAACGGAGGGTTCCAAATGATTGGAAAAGAGCACAGATAGTCCCAGTCTTCAAGAAGGGTCGTCGAGCAGATGCGCAAAACTATAGACCTATATCTCTGACGTCGATCTCTTGTAGAATTTTAGAACATGTTTTTTGCTCGCGTATCATGTCATTTCTGGAAACCCAGAATCTACTATGTAGGAATCAACATGGATTCCGGAAACAGCGATCGTGTGAGACCCAACTCGCTTTATTTGTTCATGAGACCCAGAAAATATTAGATACAGGCTCCCAGGTAGATGCTATTTTTCTTGACTTCCGGAAGGCGTTCGATACAGTTCCGCACTGTCGCCTGATAAACAAAGTAAGAGCCTATGGAATATCAGACCAGCTGTGTGGCTGGATTGAAGAGTTTTTAGCAAACAGAACATAGCATGTTGTTATCAAAGACGTCTACAGACGTTAAAGTAACCTCTGGCGTGCCACAGGGGAGTGTTATGGGACCATTGCTTTTCACAATATATATAAATGACCTAGTAGATAGTGTCGGAAGTTCCATGCGGCTTTTCGCGGATGATGCTGTAGTATACAGAGAAGTTGCAGCATTAGAAAATTGTAGCGAAATGCAGGAAGATCTGCAGCGGATAGGCACTTGGTGCAGGGAGTGGCAACTGACCCTTAACATAGACAAATGTAATGTATTGCGAATACATAGAAAGAAGGATCCTTTATTGTATGATTATATGATAGCGGAACAAACACTGGTAGCAGTTACTTCTGTAAAATATCTGGGAGTATGCGTACGGAACGATTTGAAGTGGAATGATCATATAAAATTAATTGTTGGTAAGGCGGGTACCAGGTTGAGATTCATTGGGAGAGTGCTTAGAAAATGTAGTCCATCAACAAAGGAGGTGGCTTACAAAACACTCGTTCGACCTATACTTGAGTATTGCTCATCAGTGTGGGATCCGTACCAGATCGGTCTGACGGAGGAGATAGAGAAGATCCAAAGAAGAGCGGCGCGTTTCGTCACAGGGTTATTTGGTAACTGTGATAGCGTTACGGAGATGTTTAATAAACTCAAGTGGCAGACTCTGCAAGAGAGGCGCTCTGCATCGCGGTGTAGCATGCTCGCCAGGTTTTGAGAGGGTGCGTTTCTGGATGAGGTATCGAATATATTGCTTCCCCCTACTTATACCTCCCGAGGAGATCACGAATATAAAATTAGAGAGATTAGAGCGCGCACGGAGGCTTTCAGACAGTCGTTCTTCCCGCGAACCATACGCGACTGGAACAGGAAAGGGAGGTAATGACAGTGGCACGTAAAGTGCCCTCCGCCACACACCGTTGGGTGGCTTGCAGAGTATCAATGTAGATGTAGATGTAGATGTAGACTTCAAGAAGAATATAATAATTCCAATCCCAAAGAAAGCAGGTGTTGACAGATGTGAAAATTACCGAACTATCAGTTTAATAAGTCACAGCTGCAAAATACTAACGCGAATTCTTTACAGGCGAATGGAAAAACTGGTAGAAGCTGACCTTGGCGAAGATCAGTTTGGATTCCACAGAAATGTTGGAACACGTGAGGCAATACTGGCCCTATGACTAATCTTAGAAAATAGATTAAGGAAAGGCAAACCTACATTTCTTGCATTTGTAGACTTAGAGAAAGCTTTTGATAATGTTGACTGGATTACTCTCTTTCGAATTCTAAAGGTGGCAGGGGTAAAATACAGGGGGCGAAAGGCTATTTACAATTTGTAAAGAAACCAGATGGTAGTTATAAGAGTCGAGGGGCATGAAAAAGAAGCAGCGGTTGGGAAGGGAGTGAGACAGGGTTGTAGCCCGTCCCTGATGTTATTCAATCTGTATATTGAGCAAGCAGTAAAGGAAACAAAAGAAAAATTCGGAGTAGGTATTAAAGTCCATGGAGAAGAAATAAAAACGTTGAGGTTCGCCGATGACATTGTAATTCTGTTAGAGACAGCAAAGGACTTGGAAGAGCAGTTGAACTGAATGGACAGTGTCTTGAAAGGAGGATATAAGATGAACATCAACAAAAGCAAAACGAGGATAATGGAATGTAGTTGAATTAAGTTGGGTGATGCTGAGGGAATTAGATTAGGAAATGAGACACTTAAAGTAGTAAAGGAGTTTTGCTATTTGGGGAGCAAAATAACTGATGATAGTCGAAGTAGAGAGGATATAAAACGTAGACTTGCAATGGCAAGGAAAGCGTTTCTGAAGAAGAGAAGTTTGTTAACATCGAGTATAGATTTAAGTGTCAGGAAGTTGTTTCTGAAAGTATTTGTATGGAGTGTAGCCATGTATGGAAGTGAAACATGGACGATAAATAGTTTGGACAGGAAGAGAATAGAAGCTTTTGAAATGTGGTGCTACAGAAGAATGCTGAAGATTAGATGGGTAGATCACATAACTAATGAGGAGGTATTGAATAGAATTGGGGAGAAGAGGAGTTTGTGGCACAACTTGACAAGAAGAAGGGACCGGTTGGTAGGACATGTTCTGAGGCATCAAGGGATCACAAATTTAGCATTGGAGGGCGGCGTGGAAGGTAAAAATCGTAGAGGGAGACCAAGAGATGAATACACTAAGCAGATTCAGAAGGATGTACGTTGCAGTAAGTACTGGGAGATGAAGAAGCTTGCACAGGATAGAGTAGCATGGAGAGCTACACCAAACCAGACTGAAGAAGACAACAACAACAACAACAACAACAACAACAACAACACCTGACTTTCTTCTGGGGTGCAGCGAAAGCAACTGTCTATAAAAACCATCCAAAATCCATCGTTGAATTGAAAACCGCAATATCCGCTTTCACTGCTTCTGTTACAGAAGAAATGTTACAACTTGTGTTTGGAATCATGATTAGATGAATTGAATTGTGTATTCAACAACATGGGGGACACTTTCAGCATTTAATGTGAAAATTTGTAGGTAAAAATGAATATTAAATAAATTAATAACTTATATTTCACTGAGTTTCATTTCAGTATATTCACTGCGGCATACGGCACTGTGGAGAGACTTTCTGAACACCCCATATTACCACCATGTTCTTCTCTACTACAGCTACTGTACTTGGGCATTAACGTAATTTATCACTTTCACAATGTATCTTTCCAGATTGACTAAAGTATGCCATCAATATACAAGTAAAGGAGACCGCTCATCGAATAGCGGAAGCGTTGTGTCATTGACAGGCACAAACAAGAGAGAAAGAAAACTGTGTGTGTGTGTGTGTGTGTGTGTGTGTGTGTGGAGGGGAGTGGTCATACACGTAGTCTAGCTAGCCAAAAGATTTCTTCCGGAAGACAGAAAGTTTTCATTTTCTTTTGCATGTGCCTGTCGACAATTCAACACTTCTGCTCTTCATTATTACAGGAGTGGTCTCCTTTACTGCTAAATTATTTACATTATATCTCAACTTTCCTTACTACTCTATATTCAATGTATGCCACCGTTAGACCTCTCTTTAAGATACGAACTTTGACTGATATTAAACTATCAATCTGTCTCACAGTTAACTTTCTTCTCAAATGTTTTAGTAAAGGTAGTGTACTTACGAATAGTTGGGCACATCTGCAAATATGAAATTCTGAGTTGGCCGCAATTTAGATTCCAGAATGTCCTCTCCACTGAACACACATTGAGGTGACAATAGTCATGGGATAGCAATATGCACAATACAGAGGGCAGTAGTATCGCGTATGCACGGTATAAAAGGGCAGTTCATTGGCGGAGCTGTCATCTGTACTCAGGTGATTCAGGTGAAAAGGTTTATGATGTGATTATGGCTGCATCACAGGAATTAACAGACTCTGAATGTGGAATGGTAGTTGGAGCTGGATGCGTGGGACATTCCATCTCAGAAATTGTTAGGGAATGCACTATTCTGATACCCACAGTGTCCAGAGTGTGCCAAGAATACCAAATTTCAGACATTACCTCTCACCATGGACAAAGTAGTGGCAAACGGCCTTCATTTAATGATAGAGAGCAGCGGCATTTGCACAGAGTTGTCCATGCTAACAGACAAGCAACACAGTGTGAAATAACCACAGAAATCAATGTGGGACATACAACAAACATATCCATTAGGACAGTGCAGCAAAATTTGCATTAACGTGCTGCGGCAGCAGACGACTGACATGAATGCCTCTGCTAATATCCTGACATCGCCTGCAGTGCCTCTCCTGGGCTGGTGATCATATCAGTTGGACCCTACACAACTGGAAAACCATAACCTGGTCAGATGACTCACAATTTCAGTTGGTAAGAGCTGATCATTGACCTTTATTCACCTACTTGAGAGACCATTTGCAGCCATTCATGTACTTCATGTTCCCAAATAGCAATGGAATTTTTATGGATGACAATGCACCATGTTAATGGGACACAATTGCTCAGTGAATGATTTGGCTACCCAGATCACCCAACATGAATCCCATCGACCATTTATGGCACATAATCGAGAGGTCAGTTCATGCACAACATCCTGTACCAGCAACACTTTTGCAATTATGGATGGTTACAGATGCAGAATGACTCAATATTTCTGCAGGGGACTTCTGATGACTTGTCAAGCCCAAGCCACCTCAAGTTCCTGCACTATGCTGGGCAACAGGAGGTCTGACACAATATCAGGAGGCATCTCATAACTTTTGTCACCACAGTGTATTTAAAAATAGGTTAACAACACTATCCCACCTACTTAGATATTATGTGATCTCTCCAAGTTATTCCATTGTGCAAATCACAATCTTCTTTTGGAGGTACAATGAGTAAGTAATTTAGTTAATATTTAACTAATAGGAAACAAAAAGTCACATCAGATAGTTTACACAGTTTTCATGGTGAATTTTCTTATAAGTACTGGTGTTGACAGGGTTCAATACTGGGAGTGCTCCTTTTCTTGCAGTTAATAACTTTTCACCTTAAAATTATAAAGGAGGAATAGTACTCTTTGTTGATGATGATTGCATCATCATAAAGCCCAACAGAAGTGTAACAGCAAAATGAACAAAAAATGAGATCTTCAGCAAAGTTCTCAGTAAACAGCCTATCATTTCAGTTAGAAAAATACAGTTTGTTTAATTCTGTACAAGACACAATGTAACAACAAAGTACAGAGACAGGAAATTCGTAAAACTGAATATTCAAAATTTGTAGGTGTGCATATACTATAAGAATTTGAAATGAAAATCATATATTATATAGCTTCTCAAATTCTTGAATTAAGCAATATTTGCTCTTTGTGTAATAGGGTGATGAAAGCATTAGAAAGTTGGCTGACTTTGCATACTTCCATTCCCACTCACGACATATTTACTGTTTTATGAAGCTTGTTGTGAAACACCAGTCACAATTTGAAAATACTAGCAGCATTCATAAACATTACACTAGGAACAAAGATAGTCTCCAGCATTCACAACTTAATTTTACTCTACCATAGAAAGGAAGAAAGTATGAAGACATAAAAATAACCGACCTCCTACCATGTAAATGAAATATGTAGGCAGAGAATTGAAATAGTTTTAAAACCAAATTGAAATCACTTATACCTGACAACTTCTATTCCATACATGAATTTGTCAACAGATAATAGCAGTATTGGTCGGTTTATGTTCATCAAACTTTCCCATATGGTAAGTCTCCCTGACCCTCAGTTCTGGGTGACTTTCCCGAAATCTACCCCTTTTCCTAGACCTCTCCAGTCCTTTTCCTTCACCCTTTGTCCTTCCCCTTCAACCCTTCTGCCCGAAGAAGGAGCCACTGGCTCCAAAAAGCATGCAAATTACAACAATCTTTTGTGTGTATGTTCTGCCGCCACTTGGTGAGTAGATTTTTTCTATCCAATTAAATTATTTTCTCAGTAACAGATTGTTTTCGTTTTTACATCAAACTTTATTGTATGTTAATTTAAATGGATCGATAAAAAATTATACTCATATTTTTTCCTGCTGCCGCTTGTTCAGATTATTTTTATCTCTCTAATTATATTAGTTTTCAAAAATTTGTTATTTTCATTGATCTACTGTATATTAAGATTGAAGTAAAAATCCAGTTACATCAATGGAAAGCATGTAGCCATGTTTTCAAGAGAAAATACGATATTTTAAAATTGAGTGACATATTCAATAGTATAATGAGTAGTCACAAATATGACGCACGGAACATGCAAACTAACTAAATTTCAGGGCACAATGAGTGGTAGTCAAAGTCCTGATGGAGAACATGATTTAGATGATTAGTACTGGATGGCATTACGTGGCTGTTCACTGCTCACCATCTCTTCTAGTGGTGAGTAGTGATCTATTCTCATGTACATATCGTTTACAGACTCTGGAAATACTCTTTACCTATTTTTTGTTTGTTTTAACACCATATTTTGTTCCCTTACGACTGAAACTTTATGTTGTATTTGAAGACATGCAAATAAAATGTTATTCCCAGAAAAATACTGGTGAGTTCTTTTAGAAAATGAATACGACATCAGTTTTACAATTACAGTAACTGATAAACGCAGCATTTCCCGAGTATTTATTTATAGGTGTGCCCGAAACTTTGTATACATGCAATTTATTTTGACTTAAAACTTATAAAGCTTCTTTGAATACAATGTTTTGAATAAGTATGCTTGTATGTTTCTTTAACATGGGAGAGAGGCATGTAGAGCTAACTGTGACAAAAGCAACCGACACTAAGGTCCACACCTGCCATATGTAGTGTCTGGTCTTGTGCTTTGTTTACGGTCATGGCATAACATAAGCCCACCTGGAACTACATACATTTAAACTGAAATGGTAAACCGTTAGGAATAAGCAGGATTCAGTGTATAAAAACTCACTCGCCTGTGCCACTTCCCATCAAAATTTCCACTTCTATGAGGTCACATTGGAGAGAAGTAAATTTAAGACTCTGTGAGTGGAGGGTTTTGAGGAGTGAGATAATGCATGATGTTCATCATCAGAGTTACACTGCACTTCAATTTCAAAAGGAGTTTCCACAGAGCGAGTTAAACCTTGATGTTCCCGGGCAGCAGCAAGTCTCACCTCACCATCTTCAGTGTATTCTTAAGACCACATAGTCCTCAGTCTTTTAGCCTTTCTGGTATATTCAGAAATACTTGACCATTTTCTACACATTTTTAGTTGTGGACAAAATTAAATCAAAATGTAGTGAATAGGTACCCCAAATTACAAAGCAAACTTAATAAGTTCATTGTTCCTAGCAAAGAACATAAATAAAATCTATTGATAGCAGCAGCACAATTTCAAGTTTTTCATACACCAACCAAACTCAGTAAATCCATATATCCTAGACAAGACAATTCAATGTTCGTGTGGTGTCGACGTTGAGCGATTGTAGGAGGATACAAGATGACTTAGATATAATTTCTAGCTGGTGTGATGAATGGCAACTAGCTCTAAATGCAGAAAATGTAAGTTAATGTGGATTAGGAGGAAAAGCAAACCTGTAACATTTGGATACAGCATTAGTAGTGTCCTGCTTGACACAGCCACATTATTTAAACATCTGGGCATAGTATTGCAGAGCAATATGAAATGGAATGAGCATGCGAGGATTATGGTAGAGAAGGCGAATGGTCAACGTCGGTGTATTGAGAAAGTGTGGTTCACCTGTAAAGGAGACCAAATAGGACACTATTGTGACTTAATCTTGAGTACTGCTCGAGTGTTTGGAATCCGTAACAGGTCAGATTAAAGGAAGACATTGAAGCAATTCAGAGGTGGGTGGCTAGATTTATAACTGAAAGTTTCAAACAAAATGCAAGTGTTACAGAGATGCTTGGGAAACTCAAATGGGAGTCCCTGGAGGGAAGGCGAAGTTCTTTTCAAGTAACAGCATTGAGAAAATTTCGAGAACCGGCATTTGAAGCTGACTGCAGAACGATTCTATTGCCACCAACAAGCATTTCGCATAAGGACCACAAAGATAAGCCCCATATGGTGGCATATAGACAGTCATTTCTCCCTTGCTCTATATGTGAGTGGCACAGGAAAGGAAATGACTAGTAGTGGTACTGGATACCCTCTGCCATGCACGGTAGAGTGGCTTGTAAAGTATGTATGTAGCTGTAGCTGTATCCATAAAGGTAAGATAGTGATGCTTAATTCTGTCAGTGATATAAACTTCTGAATATCGATCTGTTACTGAGTTAAAAGAAAAACTAATATCACCATCTATTGGAGCTTTGGTGTACTACAAAACTAACAGCACCATCTGTTGGTTCTTTGGTGATTTACACCATGATGATTAAACATTCCAACTACTAAGCTGAGCTGACAATTTTAGATAAAACTTAAAATTACAATATCTTTTCTTATTTTGTGTTACAGTTTTGATGAAATAAAGCTTATATGTTTTCCCATGCTATAATTAAGTTACCTATGAAAACACTACGAAAATTCACTTAGTAGCTTTGGAGATTGGAGATTAACACATTGAAACAGACAGACACAACAGGCTTACAGTTTTATTATTAGTACAGATTTAGCACGATAGTAAAAAAAAAAAAAAAAAAAAAAAAAAAAAAAAAAAAAAAAAACTTACATGCATGTTTAATCATTTGAAACACAACTATGGTAGTCCACTTGCAGCAGCAGAAAAACTCTTTATACCTATATGCTACACAAACTGTCAGTTTCACTCCACAAGACCATTTTCAAGTTTCTTAATTAGAATCAGCCAGTAAAGCACGAGTCATATTTAGTAGTGCCAAAGTCATTCACATGTGATGGCATTACAGTACAAAAGTGTAATAAGCCCCTGCACTGGTCCCAATGTGTTTGCATAGTGTGCCACAAGAAAACACGCATATAATAGTTAACTGAAGTGACAGAAATACTTCAGCTTCAAAACGTAACTGCAAACCTGTACCTGGATACTGGTATACCCTATAATATTATATTTCAACACTGTGAAACAGAAATAAGCTAAAACAGTGAAACAATAAACCTGAAATACAATGTGGATACAGTCTTGGGGGCATAAAAGTGCACATATACATAATGTTCAAAGTAGCTATTGGTCCTTTGGGCAAGTTACAAGCTACCGTATGTCATTTTTCTGATTACTCTCTCTCTCTCTTTCTTTCCCTCCCTCAAATCAGTAGCATTTTTTCACTATAACTTTTGATATGTTATATTCTTGTCTCCTCTTCCCTCTCTTGAGATGGAAGAAGTACAGTAGGGGAGGGACTTTATTCTTACTAATGCAAATTGGAATGCAAAGGTCTGTCTTATTACATTCTGGACCTCTTAGCAACTATTGTATTCAATGCTGTAAACATTATGTTAAAGAAAAGAAAGCTTGATAATCAAAGAAAAGACAAGGACACCCAAGAAAATGCGCTTGTGTCAAATGTATCCATTAAGCATAACAACATAACTCACAGGTTGTAACGAATCGTGCATCTGTCCTGTGGTACCATTATCTCCCAAATTAATAGGACGTTCAGATCTTATTTTTGAAGGATCTTCATTTAAGTCAACATGAAAGAGGTAGAATATTACACCAAACATAGCAGGTCCGAGGCCATTACAGAGCCCTCTCATTCCAGTTACCATTCCTTGTACTAACCCTGAAACAAATTAAATCTGTTACAACATGGATGCTCCAGTTAACAAAGGACTACTGTCAGCTCACAATAATTGATTTTTAATTCTATCACAATAAATCAATGTAAAAAATTTGGAACCTGCTATGTTGTTCAAGTGGTACTGCATTAACTACTTGAATTGGAAATTACTTTATTGTGAAGCGACTGGTAACCTAGTTACCTATTTCTTATTACACATGCCTAGTCTTATAATTTTCTTAACCCATTATATCCAACACATCTAATTTAATATTAAATCTCCTTAATACTATGATAATATTAAACAGTGCACGTGCTGATTGCAAGCTTTGCGTTTGTGACTTACAGCACAAGAAGATGAATTTTAAAAGGGTTATAAGTTAACAATAAGTAAATATTGTACTGAATCATAAACATGCAAAATATTGGCTTCCATAACTAGAGATAGAAATGGAATAAAATTAAACAAATAAATAAATAAAAATAAAAAACTGCTCTTGCAAACAGAAATGATCACATACTCAAAATGTTCAATAAATTATCTTTCTCCCAGATGAATTTGAAACAAGTGGCTTGGCACTCTATCAACTAATTTCTTTAAGAATGGCAGAGGTATCTGACTTCATGTAAACGATACACATTTGCAGTTCATCTACACTCTCCATAAACACTACTGCACAGGACTTCCCACAGGCCACATCTTTTTTCTTTTCTTTTCTTTTTTGGCTTCCCACAGCCTCCATTTTCTTTTCTTTTGAGTTTTGGGGGAATCATCTGACCATTTCATTGTATGAACTTCCTTCTGAAGAAATCACTCAATTGTAGTCCTGGCCAGGATAACCATAAATCTACTAGCAACAGTTAACTGAAACCAACTACGAAGAATTTTCTGGCAATGGCCTTCATGATGCCCATAGATAACGTTAGACTTATTACTTATCAATAGCTACATATATTGTCACTTTATTCACTTTCTACCATTCCTTAGTTTCTTCAAAATTCATGGAGGCATAGTCCATCTTTGCAACTAAATGAAAGGCAATGAAACTTCCTGGCAGATTAAAACTGTGTGCCAGACCGAGACTCGAACTCGGGACCTTTGCCTTTCGTGGGCAAGTGCTCTACCAACTGAGCTACCCAAGCACGACTCACGCCCCGTCCTCACAGCTTTATTTCTGCCAGTACCTCGTCTCCTACCTTCCAAACTTTACAGAAGCTCTCCTGCGAAACTTGCAGAACTATCACTCCTGAAAGAAAGGATATTGCGGAGACATGGCTTAACCACAGCCTGGGGGATGTTTCTAGAATGAAATTTTCACTCTACAGTGGAGTGTGCGCTGATATGAAACTTCATGGCAGATTAAAACTGTGTGCCAGACAGAGACTCGAACTCGGGACCTTTGCCTTTCGCGGGCTCTACCAACTGAGCTACCCAAGCACGGCTCACGCCCCATCCTCACAGCTTTACTTCTGCCAGTACCTGTCTCCTACCTTCCAAACTTTAGAGAAGCTCTCCTGGTGGAGCTTCAAGGAATCCTCAGAACCTTAGGCCCCTTACAAAACCTTTCACCTGACTCCATCAACCTCCTGACCCCACCAACACCCCGCACCCCTACCTTCTACCTACTTCCTAAAATTCACAAACCCAAACATCCCGGCCGCCCCATTGTAGCTGGTTACCAAGCCCCCACAGAACGTATCTCTGCCTACGTAGATCAACACCTTCAACCCATTACAGGCAGTCTCCCATCCTTCATCAAAGACACCAACCACTTTCTCGAACGCCTGGAATCCTTACCCAATCTGTTACCCCCGGAAACCATCCTTGTAACCATTGATACACAAATATCCCGCACGTCCAGGGCTTCGCTGCGATGGAGCACTTCCTTCCACACCAATCACCTGCTACCCTACCTAAAACCTCTTTCCTCATTACCTTAGCCAGCTTCATCCTAACCCAAAACTTCTACACTTCTGAAGGCCAAACATGCCAACAATTAAAGTGAACAGCCATGGGTACCAGGATGGCCCCTCATACACCAACCTATTTATGGGTCGCTTAGAGGAAGCCTTCTTGGTTACCCAAGCCTGCCAACCCACAGTTTGGTACAGATTTATTGATGACATTTTCATGATCTGGACTCACAGTGAAGAACAACTCCAGAATTTCCTCTCCAACCTCAACTCCTTTGTTTCCATCAGATTCACCTGGTCCTATTCCAAATCCCATGCCACTTTCCTCGACGTTGACCTTCATCTGTCCAATGGCCAGCTTCACACATCCGTCCACATCAAACCCATCAACAAGCAACAGTACCTCCATTATGACAGCTGCCACCCATTCCATATCAAACGGTCCCTTCTCTACAGCTTAGGTCTTCGTGGCAAACGAATCTGCTCCAGTCCTGAATCCCTGAACCATTACACCAATAACCTGAAAACAGCTTTCGCATCCCGCAACTACCCTCACGACCTGGTACAGAAGCAAATAACCAGAGCCACTTCCTCATCCACTCAAACCCAGAACCTCAAACAGGAGAACCCCAAAAGTGGTCCCCCTTGTGACAGGGTACTTTCCGGGACTGGATCAGACTCTGAATGTGGCTCTCCAGCACGGATACAACTTCCTCAAATCCTGCCCTGAAATGAGATCCATCCTTCATGAAATCCTCCCCACTTCACCAAGAGTGTCTTTCTGCCGTCCACCTAACGTTCGTAACTGCTTGGTTCATTCCTATGAAATCCTCAAACCATCTTCCCTACCCTCTGGCTCCTACCCTTGTAACCATCCCCGGTGTAAAACCTGTCCCATGCACCCTCCCACCACCACCTACTCCAGTCCTGTAACCCGGAAGGAGTACATGATCAAAGGCAGAGCCACGTGTGAAAGCACCCACATAATTTACCAACTGACATGCCTACACTGTGAAGCCTTCTATGTGGGAATGACCAGCAACAAACTGTCCATTTGCATGAACGAACACAGGCAGACAGTGTTTGTTGGTAATGAGGATCACCCTGTGGCTAAACATGCCTTGGTGCATGGCCAGCACATCTCGGCACAGTGTTACACCGTCCGGGTTATCTGGATACTTCCCACTGACACCAACCTATCAGAACTCTGGAGATGGGAACTTGCCCTTCAATATATTCTCTCTTCCCGTTACCCACCAGGCATCAACCTTCGCTAATTTCAAGTTGCCGCCCCTCGTACATCACCTGTCATTCAACAACATCTTTACCTCTGTACTTCCGCCTTGACTGACATCTCTGCCCAACCCCTTTGCATTTACGTATGTCTTCCTGTGTCTGTATACGTGCGGATGTGTGTGTGTGTGTGTGTGTGTGTGTGTGTGTGTGTGTGTGTGTGTGTGTGTGTGTGTGTGTGTGTGTGCGCGCGCGCGCGCGCGCGCGCGCACGCGCGAGTGCATACCTGTCCTTTTTCCCCCCTAAGGTAAGTCTTTCAGCTCCCGGGTTTGGAATGACTCCTTACCCGCTCCCCTAAAACCCACATCCTTTTGTCTTTCCCTCTCCTTCCCTCTTTCCTGATGAAGCAACCTTGGGTGGCAAAAGCTTGAAATTTGTGTGTGTGTTTTTTTTTTTTATTGTGCTTATCTACCAGCGCTTTCTCGTTTGGTAAGTTACAGCATCTTTGTTTTTTATATATATTTTTCCCACGTGGAATGTTTCCCTCTATTATATTCATATAATAATATTTTAGATATTCATGAATATCTTAGATGGAATAAAGGTTTAGCTTAGTATTTCCTCAAATTTTATTTATGTTCCTTTTGCTGGTTTCTACACATGAGTGATTACATAAAACTCTCAATTCCTATACTGAATCTTATTTACTAAATTATCTGGCATTATAATTACCATCTTTAAGTGTTAACATGTGGATAATTGTGAGAACCTGTACTTTGCTAAAAATATGACTCAGAATATAATATAGTTACATGAACAAAGCATTTGTGAAACCATATACTTCATAACCATGCTGCACGTAGGAACATCTTGTTTGTAAAAACACTGATAGATATTCCTCCAGTATACTTTGTGATTGTGCATTGTACTGCTTTAGGCCCGTGTTACACCGTCAGGGATCTTTGACAAATCTTTTATAAAAGCTAAATTCACACACTAACTTTTATGATATGATCGAAGTACTCCACAGCACACTGACATAGATTTTATACAATGTAATTTACAACAGCCATTTGACAATGTTATTTTACAGTGTCATAAAGGCCTTAGGCAAATTATAACAGAAATGTAATGATAAATTCTGCCATTATGGAGAAAATTTCAAAGCACAGACTTCTGTTTTGTATCGTAGGTGAATATCAGTGTGCTATTAGGAGCACAAAACAATATATATGTGACAAGAAAGTGAATTTATATGTATTTTATGTCTGCATCACAACAAGCCTGACATAACGGCACTCTTTGGAGTACAAAGAAACACTGCACCTACATTCATACCTTGTTTGTCTGCATCAGAATGCATTGATACAAAGGCACTAATAGCAGGATAAGTGATGCTAGAGATTGAAGCCAGGACCCCAGCGGCCCACATCATCCTGTTGATAACACAGACAATTTTAGTTAAAATTGTTAATCATCTATTAAGGAAAAAATTATACAAAACTTCTTTAGCAATTATAATTTAATATGAGATGAAATAACATTAGCGTCATTCAATAGCATGTACATGAAAAAAAAAAAAAAAAAAACACATTAATGGAAAATTAAAAAACTCTTGGTGTTTCCTATTTCACGGATCTGTGACCTGATGAACAATAAACATTCAATTTTTGCAACATTTACAAGATGTAATTCACTGATTTTCTAATCTTTGTCAGTTATTCCACTGAATCAATTCTGTAACTTCTCAGCTGATATTGTACTATTCAAATTCTGAGTTAAATGTAAGTCCCCCATTACTGACTAGGTAGTCAGCTCAAAGGTCACAGGAAGGCAAGGGTATGACATCTCGAATAAGACAAAGTAAAGCATTGCAGTGTTAAACCAACCATTGGATTGATGACAGTTTTACTTGTTGTACACACTGGATTCTGACAATCTCTGTTTTGTATTCTTCATATTTTCAGTCCTTTTCTTTTTCAATCAAATTTTTGTTATCTCATCTCATGTTAAAAAAATTTCCAAATAGCCACCCCCCTTTTCCCCTGGATAGCTTACTTGCATAAACAGCACATGTGAAAAATTTATGACAGTATAGATTTACTTCATAACAAATAACACTTCTGCATGTTAGTGACAACAAATGGCATGTAAAAAGAAACCTTTTTGTGTTAAGGTTTATAGCTTTATCCAGTTTCACTAACCATGTTTGTGAGCCGAATCCATACCACATTAGTTGCAACATTTCAAACACAAGACCAACAATAATTGTGTGCTTACTGCCCAAAGAACGCATTAGGAATCCTAAAATTATCTGCGCACCAACAGACAGTATACCCACTGTGGCAATAAAGACAGCGACCATTACAACACTAAAATCCATCACCTGGAAATCAAACAGAGCAAAATTAGTAAAAAAAGATAAATCACGTTGAGTTGGTTTTTATAAAACAGTCAAACATGATTAAGGTTTCAAAACATCCATGACATAACAATCAGACAAAAATTAAAATTTATACATGTCTCCTTACATTTCTATCGTGAAATGGATTTTTAAATACAAATCTGTGAAAGAAATAATGAAGTTTGGTCAGTGTGTCCTTTACAGTATTCCACTGAAATGTATTAACAGCAATGAGACATAGGCACAGTACTTAAATACAGTCAATAGATGCCAAAATTAACAACATTAACTTACGCAAATAATTGTTCTTCAGGCATTCTGCATAAGATGAAAGGAAGTACATTGTAACTCAAAACTTTATAAAGGCCCCACAAAACTTCATGAATGAAACTTGACTTAATTCCTTTGACCTTTGGCCCCTATGGGGACACAGGGCATCTAGGAGAACTCGCCATCCGTCTCTGTCTTTGGCCATTTGCCTCAATTCTGCCCAGGTCTTGCCTACTCTTTTTGCTTCCCCTTCCACTGTCCTCTTCCATGTGCCCCTTGGTCTTCCTCTCTTCCTTGTTCCCTGGGGATTCCATTCCAATGCTTTTTTCTCGATGGTTCCATCTGGTTTTCTCAAGGTGTGCCCCAACCAACCGCACTTTCTCTCTCATATCTGGTCTTCTATAGGTATCGGGTTTGTTATTCGCCAGAGCTCCTCATTACATATTTTTTCTGGCCACCAGATATTCATGATGCATCGAAGACATCTCTTTATGAAGCTTCATGAATGAAAAGTGTGGACAAAATTATTATGATAATTGCCTTAACATACACTGTAGATTTGTATTTAATTCAAGAAGAGAACTGTATCTTAGAGCTTCTTCAAACAACATTATTTTTTCTCCAGTCTGGTGAGTTTTGGTTACAGCAAATATTTTTTGGTAACATTAATATTTTTGTAAAATTCTCACTTTATAATTAAAGTTCCAGTTTCAAAATGGTGTAAAAAAAGAACCACTGCTCAGAATGGCTTCAATTTGAATGGAATATCTCTGAAGAAAGGGGAAATAATATGGAAAGAAAAAAAAATTAATGAAAGTTTTACCACTAGATGGTGCTGTCAGTGGCAGGATATGAAAAATAAGAGATACAGTATACACAACTGTTCCTCAGTTTGCGTGTGAGACGCTTGGCATGACTGTCTCAATGCAGGATTGCATGGCACTGGTGAAGTTCTTTTACAAGAACAGTGACTGTGTGCCAATAGCTCTACAGAAGTTCTGGAAACATAAGGGTATGAAAAAAGGTGTTGGTCCAAATCCTGCAAGAGACTAGAGAAAATTATTACTTTGCAGTGCAGAGCGGCAGAGGGAGGAAAACAACTACTCTGACATCAGTAGAAGACATGGCCACAGCATTGCAGGTGGAATTGTGCAGTGGCATGCAAAGCTGCAGTGTACACGAATTATCAGAACTTTGCACATACCTGTGAGCATGACACATAAAATTCTACGAAACATCCTGCATTGCTAGCCATACAAAATTACCCTTGTTCAGCAGTTGCTTCATGTTGACCTGCCAATATGGAAAATGTTTGCGTTACAATTTCTTCCTTTCATGGAAATGGACAATGAATAGCCATGGAACATTCTATGGACAGACAAAACCCTCTTCCATCTCCAAGGACACGTCAATACACAGAACTGCATAATATGAGCAACGGAAAATCAGCTCACATATCAACTAGGACATGCTCATTCTGCAAAGGTAACTGTGTGGTGTGGGTTGGTGATATTGTTTAACATGGAGCCCTAGTTTTGTCATGCAGATGGGTCCTGCGAGACCTGTTACCTGTTCTGTCACTCATACAGGCTATGAGTGTGTTTTGCGCACCCACATCATTCCAACCTTACAACAGCATGGATGTGAGGGTAGGACCATTTTTATGCAAGATGGAACTCTCTACACACTGCACAGCCAATGAATCAGCTGCTACAGAGGTATTTTAGAAATGCTAGAATTATCAGCCGTCACTTCTCTACAGCCTGGCCATCCAGATCACCTGATCTTAATCCATATGACATCTGGCTGTGGGGTTATTTGAAATATGCCGTGTTCAGTGCACTGATTACAAATGCAGCAGGACTAAAGATGCACAATGCATTCTGAATGTGACCCCTGAGATACTCTGATCTGTTGTAGAACATGCTGTTTCTCAATTTCAACTTGTGGAAAGAAAATGGTGGACAGCATGTGGAACATGTATTGCCCAATCTCATGACAATTAGGAACAATTTCAGTGTTGCTTTTTTTGTGGTTTTTGGCCTCTGGAAAATTAAAAATCGATTCCTACCATCCCATGTGGTATGACCTAGCCTGAGTGAAAGGGCTTACCTAACTAACAGCAGCACACCTGACAAATGTCAAACATATACAGTAATGAATGGTTGGTTTAATGTGCAACTCACACCACAGCTGTCATAATGTGATTCATCTGTCAGTTGTAGCTGAGCCCATTTATGTTACGATGCACTGGGGGAAATTTTTTTCATTTTTTTTTTCTATAACACTTCCCACTTTTTCTATAACATTCTGTTCAAATTTGATGTCATTTTGAGCAGCAGTTCTTTTTTTAGAGCAGTTTGAAACTGAAACTTTAATAATGATCACCCTGTATATTACTGGAAATAACATTTGCATTGAGCCGAAGAAACTGGTAACATCTATGGCATTCAATGAGAGCAGCAACCTACATCTACACCTAAGTTTCTGGATGTTACTGTTTGCAAATCATGAGATTCAGACCTCAATAAATATAACAAACAGTGTTGAGAAACAGTATTGTAGTTAGGAAAAGTTCATCAATCACCATGACATTACATATCTTATATGCTCTATTATATCAAAAGTGACCAAAAAATGCAGGCGAAAACATGAAGACTCATCAATAATATCAGGAACACACCCAGCATGTATTATTACAAACACTTGAAAGAAAGGTGAGAGAATTTTTGTTCCTGTAAAAAAACATGATGGAGAGTATTATGTGAGAAAATGCAAAATAACAAACCACAGTAGCTGTACGAGTGCTGACCCTGAGCAGAATACCTGGGTATGTGTGAAATGTGATGACGACTTGCACCAATAGCTAACCAAACAATATTACATTAAAGAGATCATTACTTTGTCAACAGATGAGGTCATCTATTAAAACAAAAATATAAACCATTACTTAAGTAACAAGAAGATAGTGAAGCGAAACTGTATGCTATGTGCGACAAACAAAGTGTAATGGCTCTCAGCACTATGGGACTCAACTGCTGAGGTCATTAGTCCCCTAGAACTTAGAACAAGTTAAACCTAACTAACCTAAGGATATCACAAACATCCATGCCCGAGGCAGGATTCGAACCTCCGACCGTAGCGGTCTTGCGGGTCCAGACTGCAGCACGGCCACTTCGGCCGGCCAACAAAGTGCACCAAGGAAGAAAATGGAGGTGCATCGCTTCAAAATACTGCTTTGGAAGCAGAGCTTTGTAACAAATGCTATAAATCTACAAAAACTGCAATTATGTGCAGGCAGTGCAACAAAATACGTCATTTTTGCTGTCTCATACTAAGGATTTAGCTAAATCATCCAGCAGATCAGAAACACATAGGACAGTATTTCATATACAGTATGTGGTCAATAGTATCTGGAGACCTGGCTGAAAATGACTAACAAGTTCATGGCGCCCTCCATCGGTAATGCTAGAATTCAATATGGTGTTGGCCCACTCTTAGCCTCAATGACAACTTTCACTCTCACAGGCGTATGTTCAATCAGGTGCTGAAAGGTTTCTTGGGGAATGGCAGCAAATTCTTCATGGACTGCTGCACTAAGGAGAGATACTGATGTCGGTCGGTGAGGCCTGGCACCAAGTCAGTGTTCAAAAACATCCCAAAGGTGTTCTATAGGATTCCGGTCAGGACTCTGTGCAGGCCAGTCTATTACACAGATGTTATTGTTGTGCAACCACTCCGCCACAGGCCATGCATTATGAACAAGTGCTCAATCATGTTGAAAGATGCAATAACCATCCCCGAATTGCTCTTCCACAGGGGGAAGCAATAAGGTGCTTAAAACATCAATGTAGGCCTTTGCTGTGATAGTGCCATGCAGAACAACAAGGGGTGCAAGCCTCCTCCATGAAAAACACAACCACATGATAACACCACCACCTCCGAATTTTACAGTTGGTAGTACACACGCTGGCAGATGACGTTTACAGGGCATTTGCCATACCCACACCCTGCCATCGGATCGCCACACTGCGTACTGTGATTCGTCACTCCACACAACGTTTTTCCACTGTTCAATCGTCCAATGTTTATGCTCCTTACACCAAGTGATGCATCATTTGACATTTACCGGCCTGATGTGTGGCTTATGAGGGGTCATGCAAGTTTTCTCACCTCCCACCTAACTGTCACAGTACTTGCAGTGGATCCTGATGCAGTTTGGAATTCCTGTGTGATTGTCTGGGCAGATGTCTGCCTATTACGCATTATGACCCTCTTCAACTGTTGGCGGTCTCTGTCAGTGCATAGACGAGGTCTGCCTGTATGCTTTTGTGCTGTACGTGTCCCTTCATGGTTCCACTCCACTAACACGTTGGAAACAGTGGTCACAGGGATGTTTAGGAGTGTGGAAATCTTGCATACATACGTATGGCACAAGTGACACCTGACCACATTCAAAGTCCATGAGTTCTGCGGAGCAGTCCATTCTGCTCTCCCACGACGTCTGATGACGACTGAGGTTGCTGATATGGAATACCTGGCAGTAGGTGGCAGCACAATGCACCTAATATGAAAAACATATGTTTTTGGAGGTGTCTGGATACTTTTGATCACATAGTGTATGTTGTGATAAAATGAACAACAGTGCTGTAAAGAGCCCAAAGACAATAATCACCTCCAGAAACAAATTCATAAACAAGTTAGTACTGACAGAAACCTTCACAAAGATACACAGATTATTCAGGGCGATGTGATGTAGCCAGATAAACTGTCAACAAAGTGCAAAGTAAGACCACAGTTAATATAACCAAAAAGGTCCTTGTACTTGGCAGCAGTCATTGTAGAGGAATTTCACAATTATTACAGAAATCTCAATGAGCATGACCATATAATAATAATAGATGGGCAAGGAATAGTTTGCGCTACAACTGCATCTACAACACTGAAGAAGTCTGCTGAGAAATCATCACACGCCAATGTGAATATAGTTTCGCTTTTCCCGTGTTTTGATAGGCCATGGGTGAAACATTCCATGAAACGTGCCAATAAGGAGTTTATCAGAGCCCTGTGGCAGCCAGATTGATTACACATGGAACTGGTTGACGCAATGCCACAAGCTCATAACATAACACACACTATGGCTTGCATTTAAATGTAGCAGGGAAATAGGTTATTACACAGATCACCACCAATAGCATTACATACAAGCTAGACACCATCCACCCAATCCCAGTAATTTCTCATATTCACTGTAGCTCATTTTCATATAAAAGAAGAGACACTGTAAAATTTGTAGTAAGGAATATGATAATCATCATTACTTAAAAATATTTCATCAGAATATATGAACTCTGCTAAATAAAATGGAAGAGCTGCTGCTTTCATTTCACAATACAACAGATTCAGATGAGATAGCTGTTGGTGCACTTTGCTTGACAGAGTATCATCTAGGAACTGCAGAAATTGAGCAGATGAACTTAAAAAATTACAAAATTAGACGTAACTATAGTGGAACTAACACATGAAGAGGAGGCACTGCAATTTTCATTCACAACATTCTTAGTTCACAGGCTACAGATATAAGGCAATGCTGCAATGGACAACATTTTTAATGCTGTGCAGTCTAACCAGAACTGCTTTTCTAGCAGTACATAATAATTATAACACTCTAAAGGGCACCAATAGCATATAATCCAGAGTTCTTTGCTCAGCTAGACACCATCCCTACAAAACTTCATAAGAGTTACAGTAGGATTAATATATTTTGTGATTTTAACATTTACCTTCTATCAAACAATAGCAATCATAGACAATTAGAAAAATTGATGTCTTACTTTAACTTACACCCAACAATTTCATTCCTCCACTAGGATAGATGACTGCAGCAGGACTGCTCGACAATGATTTTCTGAGCCCCACTTATAATGATGTAAAAATACAGGTAAATGACCTATTGGATCATGATGGGGAAATGGCAATCCTAAAATTTGTCAACAGGAAAACAGTTAACTAACACACACATTCAGGAATGTTACAATACTAAACAATGAATCCACCAATATGGTTAGAAACAGTTTGCGACAGGCATTATGGGGGGAAGTCTGCCATGAACACTAATGGATAAGAAAGTTAATTCATTCTTAAGCTCTTTCTAAAACACTTTGAAGCCAGCATCCCCCACAGCAGGAAGACTGGACAACAGCTGGGAATAGAATATCATGTGCCACAAAAAGGAAGCTTTATCTAGTACAGAGATATAGTACAAACATATCAGTGAAAATGCACTGTAAGAGATACCATAAAATCGTACAATGTATAATCTGAAAGGCCAAAAACATGCATTATACAGAGAAAATTAATGGGCAAACAATAAAACAAAAACTGTATGGAAAATCGTAATAGGCAAAATGGGAGAACATAATAAGCTGAAAACAGCAGTCTCACAATTCAATAAATTTTTACTGGATAGTTAAAAATACAGGAACATAAACACTATGCTTTCCACAGAAACCATAAAATTACTTAGTTTTACTCAACATACACGAATGATGACACTGCACTTTAAATCCACAACACCTAATGAAATTATAAAAATCATCAGGTCAATGAAAAGCACCAGTCCTTCTGGGTATGATGGAGTATCAGACAAGGCACTAAAATTATGCAGTGATTTAATTAGCTACATTTTGTGCTATTTATGTAACTAGTCTATGAAAACCCAGGATATTTCCTTAGAGATTAAAACAGTCTATGATAATACCAACACACAGAGGTGGTGAGGCACTTTTAATATGTATCAGCCTGCCTCTCTGCTGTCAGTTGTTTCGAAACATTTGAGCACGTAGCATACAAGAGCCTAAATGGGCACCAAGCACAAAATGGCTCACTGACATCCTCCCAATTTGACTTTCACAAAGAGCAATATTCAGTCTCACAAAAGAAATTCTAGATCAACTGAACTATAAAAGGTATGCTGTGGGGATTTTCTGTGACCTCGCTACAGCTTTTGACTGGGTAAAATGTAATAGTTTAATACAAAAACTCTCACACTGTGGCATCCACGACAAATCATTAGCTTGGCTAGAATCTTAATTACATAATAGGAAATACAAAGTTGTCTTAGCAGGTGCAGGTGAAACAATAAAATGAGAGTGGAGAATTATTAAGTATGGTGTTTTGCAAGGCTCGATCCTAGGACCACTGATCTTCTTCGTTAACATTAATGACCTATCAGCATTAGTAAATAACAAAGTATAGTAATGTTTACTGATGATACAGGTATTTTTATCAAGTGTGTGGTGTCCTCTGTGCAGATTACAACTGAAACAATAATACACCAAATATTCAAATGGTTCACAACACAGTCTATCATTAAACCTTTCAAAAAAATCTAATGTAGCTTCAGGTAGCAAATAAGAAGCTACAAGCTGAACTGGATATCAATCGGCAGAAAATTAATGAAACGCCACATATAAAATTTCTAGGCATACAAACAGATAATCAAATAAGGTGGAATGAACATATTGATAACCTGCTCAAAAAACTAAGCTCATCATGCTTTGCACGTAGGGCTATTTCACCATATGTTGACAGGAAAAATAACAACATTGTCACATTTCACATATTTCTATTCTCTTGTGTCATATGGTATAATATTAATGGAAATGTTGCAGAAGTGGAAAAAGCTTTTAAACTAAAACTGAGCTGCGAGTCTGATCAGTGGTGATACAAATTAGTTATGTAGGTGCTTACCCATGATCCTTGGGATATAGACACACATTAGTCAGTATATTTACTCACTGATGGTGCTTGTAATAAACAACGAAAATATGTTTCCAAACTAATCATGACAATCACAATCTTGATATAAGGCAGAAGCAAAGACTTCACAAAAACTCAATAATTCCCAATATAGTGCAGGAGGAGTTATCCAGTGTGAAATAAGTACTTACAATAAGCTTCAACTGAATAAAAAAAGGACATTAAGAACCCTCATATATTCAAGAAAAAACTCAAACAGTTCCTTATAAACCACACTTATATAATTTAAATTAATTTATAGAGCAGTATGTTATGTAAAGGATGTATCATACTACAAATAATACTGTAGTAGTGTATTCTATGTATGAATGTCATACTGCAAGCCCTGTATGTATATTTTTGCACTATTGTTGTTTTTTTCCCCTCTCTTTCTCCATGTAATACTGTATTCTGTTATTTGTTCTACATTACAATATAACAGTTGTATACATTTGAATTTAACAGGATCAAATAAAAATCAAATCATCTACATACATTAACCGAAAGTCACTATATGCTGCATGGCAAAACGTACCTTGTACCACTGCTAGTCATTCCCTTTTTTGTTCTGTCTGTAAATGGATCAAAGGGAAACAACTGTCTATACGCTTTCATATGAGTCCTGGTCTCTCTTATCTTGTCTTTATAGTCCTTATGCGAGATGTACATTGGTGGTGGTAGAATCATTCTGCAGTCAGTCACAAATGCTGATTCTCAAAACTTTCTCAATAAAGTTTCGTGAAAAGAATGTCGTCTTCCTTTCAGGAATTCCCATTTAAGTTCACCAAGGATTTCCATAATAATCACATACTGATCGAATTTACCTGGTCAAAACTAGCAGCACGATTCTGAATTGCTTTAATGTTTTGGTCTAATCTGACCTAGTGGATCTCAAACACTCGAGCAGTGCTCAAAACAAAGTTCTACACAAGGTCACCTTCATAGATGATTTACACTCTCCTAGAGCTCTCCCAATAAAATGAAGTCAACCATTCAAGCTCCTTATAATTGATCTTATGAACTCATTCCATTTTATATCGTTTTGCAACATTATGGCTAGATATTTTATCAATGTGACTGTGCCAAGCAGAATTTAGAGGAAGCTGTCATTCATCAAACCAAACAGAAATTCTTGTCAAGTACTCCCGTCTCCTCAAACGGTCACTTCAAGACAACACTTTCCCATTCACTAAAGCATCACAGCAAACAGTCACAGTTCAATGCTCTCCCACCCATTAGTATGTTTGTGTATACAGATGACAAGAGCAGTTCTTTCACACTTCCCTAGGGCACTCCAGATGATACCATTGCCTCTGACAACACCTGCCATAGAGGAAACCTGGGCTTCATTACTTAAAAAGTCTTCGAGGCACTTACATATCTGAGAATCTATCGTGTACGCTCAGCCCTTGCTAACAGTCTGCAGTGGGGCACTATGTCAAACTCTTCCTGGAAACCTAGGAATATGGAATCTGCCTGTTACCCTTCATCCACTGTTCATGGAATATCATGCAAGAAAAGGGCAAGCTGAATTTTGCATGAGTGATGCTTTCTAAATCTATGCTAATTTTTGGACAGAAGTTTTTCAGTTTCAAGAAGAATTATTATGCTTTAAATTAGAATATGCTCAAGAATTCTGCAGCAAACTGACACCAGAGATGAAACTTCCTGGCAGATTAAAACTGTGTGCTGGACTGAGACTTGAACTTGGGACCTTTGCCTTTCGTGGGCAAGTGCTCTACCATCTGAGCTCAGACGCCACGAAAGGCAAAGGTCGCGAGTTCGAGTCTCAGTCCGACACACAGTTTTAATCTGCCACGAAGTTTCATGTCAGTGCACACTCCGCTGCAGAGTGAAAATCTCATTCTGAAAACATCCCCAGGCTGTGGCTAAGCCATGTCTCTACAATACCTTTTCTTCCAGGAGTGCTAGTTCTGCACGGTTCGCAGAAGAGCTTCTGTTAGGAGATGAGGTACTGGCAGAATTGAAGCTGTGAGGGCGGGTCATGAGTCGTACTTGGGTAGCTCAGATGGTAGAGGACTTGCCCGCAAAAGGCAAAGGTTCCGAGTTCGAGTCTCTGTCCGGCACACAGTTTTAATCTGCCAGGAAGTTTCATATCAGCGCACACTCCACTGCTGACTGAAAATCTCATTCTGGGGACATCAGGGATATTGGTCTGTAAATTTGCAGGTCTGTTCTTCTGCCCTTTCCATATATGGAAGTCATCTGCACTTTATTCCAAACATTTGGGGCTTTACACTGGGCAAGAAATTCATGATAAATGCAAGCTAAGTAAGGGGTCAATACCACAGAGTACCCTCTATAAAACTGAATTGGGATGCCATCTGGACCTGGCGACTTATTTGTTCTCGACCTGACTCCATGCCAGGGATGCCTATTTCTACATCCTCTGTATAGCAATCTGTGTGGTGGTGTGTCTGTACAAACCACCTGTGTGAATGACTTTTTAAATGTGACAGTTAAAATTTCAGATTTCATTTTGCTATCTTCTATTGCCACACCATAATGGCTGACAAATGACTAAATAGAAGCCTCTGACATGTTTAGATTTTATGTATGACCAGAATTTTCTCGGGTTCTCTACAAGGTCTTTTGCTAACATACGATGGCAGAAATTGTATGCTTCACACATCAATCTTTTTATAGATGCATGAATTTCTAACTCTTGTCTGCCAATATTTCTACTTTTTTTTGTTTCAATCAAGAGATCAACAACCTATTCCCTCAGCGCTTTCTGAATTTTATTATTAAAGATGATAGGTCTTTTCCATCCTTGATCCACTGACTTGGCATATACTTCTCCAGAGCACATTTCACAATCAATTTAAACTTTGATCAAACAGTCCATGGGTGCACTGCTAGTCCATAGTGTACAACGGGCACAATATTTTGACAATTAGACCTGTTGCCATCATCAGGTGTGTATATGTACTGAGCTCCTGAGGATTCACTGCTGACTTATAACCACTCCCACCACAAACCATTTCCCCTGCTGTTGCAGAGATGCTTGTGCCAGCATCTGCACTAGCGTGAATGTAGTTGCTGCATCTGCCCTGATAGCTGTATCATTGTGTTTGCTGAGTATCTTCTTACTCAGACCCAGTGCTGGTTCACAAGCCCAGTCAAGATTATAGCCACAGTTCCGATTGATAAGATTATACCTGATGCAAATTTTGATGGCTTCTCTAACGACATTGTCCTAGTACTTGGAAGTCTGCACTAAAATCCTGGTACATTTGTATTCCATTGCATACTTCTCTAGCAAACAATGGTCTGGAACCACCAAATTTTTGTGGTACATTAGTCGAGTGTGCCACTGGTGTTCTCAGCATCAATCTTCAATGATGTCCACTGTTTTACAATATATATCTTGCAACACTGGCACGGAATCTGATATACTCCGACCTTCCACTAAGTGAGCTCATCCTTGACACTTCCCAAGAATGGCCGTGTTTTATTGGGTGGGTAAAAGATAGTTCTCATGTGATGCTTTTTTAGTATGCACCCGACTTTGTCCATTATTCCTCTACGTCCATCATATTGGAACTAAATGATGTCCGTGCAATGACAAATCAGTTGTAACTGACATTGAGATGTTGCTGCCTACAGCCTTGCAAACCAGCAGTGAAAGTGGTAGCATCTATAATGAAACCATGCCCCCTGGTGGCATAGACTGCATTGCTATATAAATGATTTAAAAATGAGTGCTCAGCTGGCCCTACAATTTCATCTTCTACTTCCTGCTCTTAAGTTAATCATCAAGAAAAAACAAAGACAGCCCTGGTGCATGGAGCCTTGCCAGTAGTTCCTGTTAGTCAAGACATTTTCACAGGCTGTACTGAACAATCTCCCTTTCTACATAAACCTCACTTTCTCATGACCCAGTCACCAGCACTTTCCTTCTGTAACCAGTCATCACACTCAACTTGTGTTTCAGAAATCAGATGCAATAAGGCTTTATTGGCAATGTTATACCCTTCAGGTGGTTCTTACCAGGCCCTTTTCAAGTTTCTGACAATTTTTATTTGGCAATGCTTCCCTGCAAGTTTGGTTCCATTTCATGTAAAAATGAACTCTGTGAAATTTGGGTGCAATAGGATTGGGGGAATCTGGGCCTACAAAATTGGGAAAAAAATAAAGAAATAAAGGAAAATATAACTTCTATACCTACATGTATACTCTGCAATTCACACTTAAGTGCCAGGCAGCAGGTTCATCAAACCTATTTCACATTATTTCTCTCCCATTCCATTCTCCGACAGCTCACAGGAAGAACATACACTTAAATCTTTCCTTGCAAGCTCTGATTTCTCTGGTTTTATTACAATGATCATTTTCCCCTTTGTATGGGGGTGTCAACAAAATATTTTTTACATTCAGAGAACAATAATGGAGATTGAAATTTCATGAAAAGATCTTGCCACAATAAAAAAGCTTCTGTTTTAATGATTGCTACCACAGTTCGAATATCATATCCAAGAAATTCTCTTCCCTATTTCACGATATCACAAACTGGTCTGCACTTCTTTGAACTTTTTTGATGCCCCCTGTCAATCCAGTCTGGTAAGGATCACATGCTGCACAGTAGTACTCTAGCAGAGGATGGACAAACATAGTGTAGGCAGTCTCTTCAGCAGACCTATTGCATCTTCTAAGTATTCTGCCAATAAAATGCAGTCTTTGGTTTGCCTTCCCCACAACATTACCTACGTGATTGTTCCAATGTAAGTTGCTCATAACTGTAAATCCTACTTATTTAGTTGAATTAACAGCACTTAAATTTGTGTGATTTATCAGACAATCGAAATTTAATGGATTCCTTTTGGTACTAAATGACTACACACTTTTCATTATTTAGGGTCAACTGCCACTTTTTGCACCATACTTACATCTTGCCTAAATCATTTTGCAATTGGTTCTGATCCTCTGACGACTTTACTGGACGGTAAATGATAACATTATCTGCAAACAATCTAATGTGTGCTCAGACTCTCCCCTAAATCGTTTATATAGATTAGGAACAGCAGAGGGCCTATTACTCTTCCTTGGGGAATGCCAGACATCATTTCTGTTTTTTCAATGACTTTCCATCAATTACTATGAACTGTGATCTTTCCAACAGGAAATCATGAATCTGGTCACACAACTGAGACAATACTCCAGGGGCACGGCACTTGATTATATGCCACTTGTGAGGA
Organism: Schistocerca serialis cubense; assembly: GCF_023864345.2. Lineage (NCBI taxonomy): Eukaryota > Metazoa > Arthropoda > Insecta > Orthoptera > Acrididae > Schistocerca > Schistocerca serialis. The sequence goes on from NC_064640.1 coordinate 1,008,292,998, forward strand.
AAGGTAGCAAAAGCCTGATGCAAACCTGTAAATGTGGAAACAATATGGGATCCCCTATCGACAGCAGTCATTATTTTGTGACAATAAAGAGCTAGTTGTGTTTCAGAACAACGATATTTTGTAAATCTGTGCTGACTGTGTGTCAAATTTTCCTCAGTGTGATTCATAATATTTGGACATATTATACATTACAAAATCCTATTGCAAATCAAAGTCAGTGATATGGGTCTATAATTCATTAGATTATTCCTACTTATTTTCTTGAGTACTGGTGTGAACTGTGCAATTTTCCAGTCTTTAGGAATGGATCTTTTGTTGAGCAAGCAGTTGTATATGATTGTTAAGTTCAGAGCCATTATATCAGCATACTCTGAAAGGAATCTCACTGGTACACAATCTGGACCAAAGGACTTGCCTTTATTACGTGATTTAAGCTGATTTGCTACACTGAGGATATCTACTTCTTCATTACTATGTTGGTAGCAGGTCTTGATTTAAATTGTAGAATTCTTTCATCACCTTCACTGGTGAAGGAATTTCAGAAAACTGTATTTAGTAACTCCGCTTTAGTGGCACTGGTATCAGTAAAAATATCTTAGCTATTGTGCAGCAAAGCTACTGATTGTGTCATGTAACTTACATATGACCAGACTCCCTTTGGACTTTAAGCTAGATTTTGAGACAGAGTTTTGTTGTGGAAACTATTAAAAGCATGTCACACTGAAGTTCGTGCTAAATCTCAAGCTCCATTCTTTTAAATTTGGCATGCTTTTTATCGTTGCCTCTGCAACAGTGTTCTGACCTGTTTTTTCGCCAACATATTGTGGGTCGACTGTAGTCACCACCAAGTAAGTGTAAGTGTATGAGTGGGATACCTACTTGTAATGAGAGTCAGGAGGTCGGTAAAAGGAATCAATTATTAATTTATTCTAGTTGCAAATATAACATCTGCCCATACTAACTCACAGGAACTATTTACGTGTGAGAAAAAATACTTCTTACAGCAACAAACACGCCACAACCAACAGTATTTAATTTATCCTTTCTGAACTCTGTTAGATCCTTTGTAAAAACTTTGGCTAAACTTATCTCCAATTTTAGCCAGCTTTCAGTATCTATAACAATTCGTACTTCAGTGCTTCCTATTGGCACCTGAAGCTCCAATTCTTTCCCAACACAGATAACACAGCTACAGCTATTTACTACTATAATATGTATAGTTTCTACATCAACACTTGTCCTGCATTTGATCGGCACTCTTTGGGACTTAAACCTTTTTATTCTTTCCCGAGACCCTTTAACATAAAAACTGTCTTGTCCACTTCACATAGCTCCTGCTACCCATGTAGCCACTTCGTGTGTGTAGTGGACCCCTGACCAGTTAAGCGAGACCCAATAAACCCCCCCCCTTCCCACCCCCCACTCTACGGCGCAAATCGAGGAATTTGCAGCCTAAGCAGTTGCAGAACCGTTTGAGCCTCTATTCAGACCCTCCACTTGGCTATGTAACAAAGGTTTGCAATTGGTCCTGTTGATGATGCTACAGATGGTGAACTCTGCCTTCATCTTACAAGCAAGGCTGGCAGTCTTTACCAATTCTGCTAGCCACCCAAAACCAGAGAGCATCTCTTCTGATCCAAAGCAGCACACATTGTTGGTACCAAATAAGCCATCACCTGCAGTTGGCTGAACCCTGTACTCTTCATGGTATCCAGAAGGTCCTGTTGCACATCTTGGATGGCTCCCTCCACCCAGTATGCACACAGAGCACACATCGGATTTCTTCCCCTCCTTGGCAGCCATGTCACTATGAGGCCTCATAATGTGCCTAACACTGGAGCTCCCAATTAACAATAGTCTGAGTGGTTACTAGTTTAATTTTTAAATTTATTGCATGTTTTGTACTTACTAGGCACAGTCTAGTGTTTCAATAACTGTGTAGTGTAGAGTACTGCCTTCTTTAGCATGGAAAGGGTCTGTGCTGTCTAAGGATGCAGGCTGAATTGGTGACTTTTCACTCACAGCTTCAAGGGGTGCTGGCTTTGGCCACATAGTTTGAGACTGTTGCCAATGGTCATCACTGTGGAAGACCGGACTTGGGGTTCCGGGAACATCCAGCACGTCCCATGTGTCCCCCGATTGGTCCACTGCTGTGAATTCCCTGGTTACTGCCTGCACTCAGGTTGACCCCTCACCAGTGGTTGAGTGGGAGGACATACCAAGGTGTGGCAGGCAGTGAAAGACCTTCCAGGGAACCGATAAAAGGCATCGCAGATTTTGCAGACTAAGAGGCTTTCTCTAGAACAGGACGAGAGACTGCATATGGCTCAGGATCTTCATCAGCCATAGACAGCAGTTTAAACCTGTTTGTCAGATGAACCATGGATGCCTTTTATCGGTTCCCTGGAAGGTCTTTCACTGCCTGCCACACCTTGGTATGTCCTCCCACTCAACCACTGGTGAGGGGTCAACCTGAGTGCAGGCAGTAACCAGGGAATTCACAGCAGTGGACAAATCAGGGGACACATGGGATGTGCTGGATGTTCCCGGAACCCCAAGTCCGGTCTTCCACAGTGATGACCATTGGCAACAGTCTCAAACTATGTGGCCAAAGCCAGCACCCCTTGAAGCTGTGAGTGAAAAGTCACCAATTCAGCCTGCATCCTTAGACAGCACAGACCCTTTCCATGCTAAAGAAGGCAGTACTCTACACTACACAGTTATTGAAACACTAGACTGTGCCTAGTAAGTACAAAACACGCAATAAATTTAAAAATTAAACTAGTAACCACTCAGATAACTGAAAATAAGTTGCTCCTGTTTGAAGCTCATAAAAATAAATCACAAACGAATGATGTACTCGCCTGATCTGCTGCAAGTGTTACACTAACTGTGCTGGAAATGATTTGTTATTGGGAAGAAGCCCTCTTGTATTTACTTTACAGGTATTAGAACATGAAATCATTCTCCCAAGCATTTTAGAAGTGCTCCGGCCATAACAATTTCAAGAAAACTTTCAAAGTATTTTGTCTGGAATTGATGTTACAATGGAATTCAACATATGAGGGTCAAGGAGCACTTGGATCAAATGAATGTAAGTGTCTGAACTTCTCAATTTTGATTGAGATATGTTGGGGAGGCTTAGAGGGATTTGTACTGAAGCTGCAGGCTTTCTTGACAAAGCACCAGCTTTTGGAGTATCTTTCCATGCTACAGACGCTATCTGTCATGCAAGGTACTTGTCAATGTACATGTTTGTGATGAATTTGAATTATTGCCCAAAGAAGAGAATTTAGTTCATTATATTCATATTTTCTTTATCACTGTGTAGATCGAAAGAAGTTTGTGTGTCCCCCTGAAGCTCATGCACTGTAGTCTGATTTCAGTATTCTTTCAAAACTCAATAAAAGTCCACATGGAACGGGTGTTCCTGGGCAGCTCTCAGCTTACTTATGAGCAGGCACAGGTGGGGTAGGCTACCCACATGGTTGCCCTACTGCACACATCATGAGTAGGGATGTGTAGCTCATGAACGAACTAGTTCAAATGAACTAGTCAGGGAAAGGAACTGTCCTTCTTTTAGTGAATATAGTTCTTTTACTCTGAGTTTCCCCTACCTATTGGACATTGTAATGCATATGAATGAATTTCCCCTCCCTTGATACTGTGTACACACCACTCTCAGGACCTAAACGTCTGTAGTTGTGAACTCTAACAGTAACTTTGTGAACAGCATGAGATTGGAAAACTGAAACCATTCCGTCAGTTCACTTACTCCAGTTCCAAACTGTGCGAACTGCTTCCGATTGGAAGACCAAAACTGTTCTATTAGTTCGTGTTCAGTTTAGTCTCCAGTATCTGTAGTTAATTTTTCCTTTTTTCACACTTGTATCAGGTAATAAAAAGAACTAGGAAGCAGATAAACCTTCATGGTGACAATGAGAATACTTAAATCTTTAGTGCTTCCCAGTTTTCATATTCCCAAGTAAAGGCCTGTACTAAAATTAAAAGTGGTCAGCTGATTCGGACAAGAAGTTTGAAAAAGAGAAAAAAAAATGGGGAAGGGGAAGGTGAAGAAGAAGAAGAAGAAGAAGAAGAAATATGCACAATGGTTTGCTCCTAAAGGCCATTAAATTTTTGTAGGCAGTAAAATTATAAAATTTTGTTTTCTAGTTTATTAGTTTAATGGCTTTTCGAAAAGATTTTATTTATTTGTACTTTTAACACTAAAAATGAACTATGTAGTTCAGTTGAACAAGTTCATCAAACTAGGACACTCGTGCCCCCATGCATTCTGCAGGTAAATATTCACGGATATGACATGGATGATCATTCATAGTATAAAAGTCTAGTAAAAATGGACTCTAAAATGCATACCTTAAGAGCTATGAGCACCTCTCTGTCTTCGATAATGTGAAACACATCTCTTCTACTGAACAAGTGCTCATAACTGTTCAGGTGTGCATATTTTAGAATCTATATTTACTGAATAATTTTTTCTTGCTTTGGTCCATACTACCTTTATCCAAAACACGTAAAGCAAAGAGCTCTCAGGAAAAGTGATTTATTTCATAATACTGATGATGATGACGTGCTCATAAATCTTAAGCTATGCATTTTAGAGCCCACGTTTACTTGACTTCTTTGTTTTGAATGACAATCATATCCCTGAATTCTGACCATTCCTCCTGGGACACCCTGGATAAATACTACTGTGAATATAGATTTCTCTTGTGTGGCTTTACAAAAACTTTGCTGTTTCTCTCTCTCTTGGTATTTCACTTTGGCCACCTCTGACTCTAATTAATCTTCTGAATCACAAATGCACAATGCACTGAATCATGAGGCAGAGCCTTCAGACAAAAATATTAAAAAGCATTCAGGAAGGAACTGATCAAATCCCAGAAATAATCAATAGTAGGGTTGAACAGTCTGTTAATAATAAAATAAGAGCACTTTTTAACAGATTTAAGTTGAATGATGAGTTTCTCAAGACGCTGCGACATGAAACTGAATATTTCATCAATGCTCTACACCTACAGTCTTTTCTAAACTGTTGTTATGAAAATAAAGGAACTCTTCTCCACTTGAAAAAATAGCTCTCAGAAAATCCAAAAATACTAATGCAGAAGAATGCTCCACTCAGTTACAGACCATATTAGCCCTCATTTGCAATTTTTAATGTGGTGAAGGCTATTCCATATTAGACAGCTCAAAAGATTGATTTTAGGTTACTAGCATCATCATATCTATTACAAAGTAAAAACAGCACTAATGTGACAAAACTAAGTTCAATTGGCTCAGCACTAAATATTCAGAAAATCTGGGAATACATAAAAAAGATAACATGGACAGCAACCGAAAATACCATTAAACTTACTCTGATGCAAGCATTAACCTCAAATGATCTGGGAGTGCCCTATACTTATACAAACATAGTAGCTGGCAGTAGAGGGTGCTACTGCTTAGGTACATAAGTGATCAGCATCATAAATTCAGTAGCTTAAAAAAGAATATGCATAGTCATCAATAAAAAGAATTTCATATGGAAAAATGTGTGTCCAATGGTCCATGCTAATATTATAAATGTGAAGGTAACTCTGTTATGCTTCCACGACCAAACTGCTGAACCAGTTTTGATGAAATCTGCTATGGTGATAGCTTGAATGCTGAAGAAGAACATAGGCTATTTCAAAAAGTAGCATAGAGAACATGTTTACTGATGTGAAGAATATAATGTGAAATATGGAACAATATTTACTCTCATGATTCAATGTCATGAATACAACACTTATACACAATCCTCTATGTGTTTAATACATATTTGTATACTAATTTCAGTCATAAGACCATTGCATTTTAGCTGCTGAGCATCATGTGTCACGCTTTGATTTGTGTCAACGGCTCATGGCCATATGCTTAGCATTACTGACTCTGAATCATAAAGTGACCGGTTTGATTCCTGGCTGGGTCAGATTTTTTGAGCTTGTTACTGGATGTGCGTTTTGTCCTCTTCATCAATTTATCAACAACAACACGTTAGCCACCAAAGTGGCATCACATAAAAATACTTGTACCAAGCTCCCGAACATCCCGACTGGGGTCTCCTGCTCAATAAAAACCACGCACACACACACACACACACACACACACACACACACATACACACACACGTCATAGGCAAGTGCAGCTGTGAGTAACAGGTAAAATACAATGTCTATACAGTCTTCAATGCGCTTAATCCATACCAATCCATATTTCAACATTAACATTATAAATGTGGAAGTAACTCTCTCTCTGTTATATTTTCACGACTAAAATGCTGAACCGATATCCATGAAATTTGGTACGAGATAGCTTGAATCCTGAAGAAGAACTTAGGCTACTTAACAAAGTGTGTAGGAAAGGATTTTTATTGATTTGATGAACTCTTTGAAAAAGCTACTTACTCTTTCACTTTTAAACTTTATCACATTTGTGAAAATGCTTTAACTGGTTGATATGTTCTATGTATTGTGATTCAACATACCCAAAGCACCAACACTCAGCAAGTAACTCACTCCTGTGCCACCTGTGTGGAACATCTGGCATCAACTACACCGGAGTTTTACACTGTCTTCACCATTACATATGTGAGAGCATGTATCTATGGATTTCACATGATTACTTCGCAAATAAACATGATTAATTATTACTGATAGCTAGCTCTTTTTTCAATAATGTATCACAATTTGCACCTAAATCCTTCAATGAGTTTTGTACATGGAACACCATCAAGCATTTTGCCACAGTTCTGGCAAAACCAATGCCACAGCTTTAAAAATGACACAGTAGAAATCTGTGCAAGCAAGAAACAATGGAGATGTGCCCATGTCATTCCTAAGTACGTACTTAACTGTGGATTTTTATGATAAGAATCACCGTAACTTCTGCAAAGTGGCAACAAAACAATGCTTTACATTCACTACAACCTAATGGCCACATATTTGCCACAAAGATTGTGCCTGCTGTATAAATCACAGAACAGGACGGTCACCTGCAGCATTAGGAATCAAAGGCAATTAACTTCCAGCATTGTCATTACTACCAGCGATCTACAATGGTGAAAGTACAGACACTGACAGGTATGGTAACTCCCATTAGCACAAGATACAGAATTGGACAGCTGGGTTTTGGAATGGACACTCAATTTGTCTCAATGATGTACTTCACACCAAGAGGTATGTACACGCACTGCTTCTGCATGCCCACCTATGAATGACGACCCTCTGGATATATTGGAAACCGCCAACCATAAAGCTCATAGCATAATATTTAGCTTGACTGTTTCACCCATGAATTTGACAGGTGAAAATGGTTGGAGTGAGGGAGCAGCATGCAGGGGGGGGGGGGGGGGGTGTTATGGTCAGGTCTGCAATAATGTTACGGCAATGATACCAATACTGAATTGATTGCAACTGACACTGAGATACTATTGTCTGCAGCCCTGACAGCTCCTACCAATGGTGCTGATTTCTACAAGAAAATCATGCAAATAACTGTCTTAGCCTGAAAAAGTACTTCTGGGAGTTAAATGTCGGCACACACAATTCACATGGCACTACTTCTTGATGTTCTGCTTCTCACTCTCAAGCTCATCCGAGAACAAGTCAGTCACTATGTATACTGCCCCACCACCAGTCCTTATTTATCAAGACAGCACTACATATGTATTATACTTAATATGCGAGTATTTGCCACTTTTGTACAGCTATAATGTGTCCCTAATGATCATGCAGGTATCACCAGTTTATGAATGGCAAGATCTTATACCCAACAGTGTTTTGTCTCTGCGAGTAAGTCTTCCCCCCCCCCCTCCCCCCCCCCCCCCCCGCCCACACACACACACACACACACACACACACACACACACACACTGAAAGAAATAGTACAGACCAACAAGAAAAAAATTTTGTCCTCTGCTCACATTCTCCTGCTGTCTAAAACAAATTAAATATAAGAGAATATTAAAAAAGAAACAAATTATTAAGATAAAGTGTGATAAATACAGAATGTGTAAAAATGACAACTTACCAATTTGAGATAAACAAAAATGCATGAATACTGTCCAGCTTCAGGTAAGTACGATAAAAACACTGTCACACACAGCATAAGTATGGTGTGGTCCTTGCCAACCTTACGAAGTGCCTAAAATCATACAATAAATAAAAATTAGATATAAATGTTTGGCAAATGTAGACCACAAGTGAGAAATAACTTACATGCATTCAAATGCTTTTGTGGAAGTTTTAATGGAGCCTGCAGTGAACACATGGAAGTAGACACAAAAATCAAGTGTTTGGAAACAAAAGTATGAGATAAAAGATCGTAGAGGGAGTAGAATAGAAGACAATAAATACTAGACTGGCAGTATTAAAAGGGCATAATTGGGAATGTATAGTCTGATGACCATTTCTCTATGTAAATTCTTCCAAAACTTCCTCTCATATAGTGTGGAACTATTATTCCAAGTTCAACCTTATTTCATGTATTCCATTCTTTGAATGTCCACATACGAACAACAAATATTACTAGCTGACTCAGATTCAAGAGTTATTTCTTCATTTCACTATTTCACCAATCATGACAACTAGCTTTCAGCATTTTTAAATGTACCAGTGTTTATTTTCTTGTTTGGATCAATACTTCTGTTTAAAAGAACTTTGAACAGCTTGAAAAATACACTATATATCATGTTGTATTACAAAGGTGACAGAAATGGTTAAGTTTTACAAAAAACTTAAAGTAACTTTACTACAATAAAATCTGTGTAAAAGTAGAACTGAAAATAAGCTATATAAGCAGAAATATGCATGTACATTTCTGTGTAGCAATGGACCAAGCTTGTGTATGGAGATTTGCAACAATGGCACAAAAATGCTTTTTTTTCCTTTCTGTGACAGCGCTGAGGGCACAAGGACTGTTTAAACTATTGTTGATCATTTCACGCCAGAGTCTTATGAGCACTGTTTCATCATTTTTAAAATACCACAAAAAGCTGCTGCTCTTACCAAACAAATGGCTCTCCATGTTAAACTCAATAAACTGATGTATACAGTGAAGTATTCTTAATATGTAATTCTATTGTTTTTCAGCATGAATCTGGTTTATGAAACCTTAGATCTACAGCTAATCAACCAAATCTTGCTAGCATGATATTTAGGCAACACATTCCAACATCTTCATTCTAGTAAGATATTTAGGCAACATGTTTCAACATCTTCATTATCATGTTGCCTGATATACATACAAAGCTGTGTAATGAAAGTGTACACAAGTAAAAGTATTACAAACTGACAAATTGAACTGTCCATGCAATAATAGTTTCTTCAATAATAGAATCTCTGTCAATAAACAAGTGTAGAGAAGGGTGGTGGAAGAAAGGCTGCATTTAAAATGAGCACTCCTTTGCATAAAAAAGAGAGTTTTCTGAGCTACACATTTATTTTTAACAATAATTTTACAACAATCAGAACTCACTGCAAATGGATCAGCTTGTTCCCAAGAAATAGGTGCACCCCACGATGATGGTCGGACTTTTTCTGGAAGGGATTCAGGAACAGCCACAAGAATAAAAAATACATCAAGTATAGCTATTGCTGTGGCCAATGCAACAACTAAATTTTCACTGTAGGCATCCATCATATACGCTCCCAATGCTGGGCTGATAACCATACTTGCTGCAAATGTTGCAGAAACCTGTTAAACAAGAGGCATAGTTTTTTAGACATAATTCCGAGAGAGAGAGAGAGAGAGAGAGAGAGAGAGCAGCAACATCATGCCTTTCAATAAAATATAATGAGTGTAAAACCTAATGAACACTAAACAACTGACTAAAACAGAACACCACATGTTGTACATTTCATAGTCACTCAGGAAAAATCAACAGGCTACTCTCCTCAAATCACACTTTACATGTTCCTTCTTATAAATTCAAGAAAGAATGCACCCTTTCATACAGAATTTTGAAAACATTGATCCAGGCATGGCTCACTTCCACTTAAAACTGACACTAGGTGCACAATAAACTGTACATTTCCTCACTTGTTTGATTCTACGATACATTTGGTTACAATGTTTCACACTGTAAACCATCACAAGACTCCAAGGTTTTTTTTCCCCCTCCTCATGAGGGAAGCAGCAATGAGTCTGGAACACTGTGTAAGTGTGGTGGAAGGGAACTTCACTTTAAGTATTTTTTTCATTTTTATGCCTTTCACTATTGCAGCCAGTTCCTTTGCTGAAGATATCAAATTCTACTTTCCACAGTGCCTGATCCACTTGTTACTAATAACAATATTTTACACAGACAATGGAAAAAATTCACATACCCAATTCGTTATCATATTTCTTAATCAAATGCAGATTTTAAGATTTAAAAATGTTCTTATTAATTAAAATTCATTTTACCTATACCTAACAGTCTCACAACACAAAACCCATAAACATACTAAAAGCATATTGAGCCAATATCCGTAATGTAATACTTACAAGGCCATAAGCAAGACTTCGTTCATGCTCTTCTGTAACATCCGCAACATAGGCAAACACGACCGAGAATGTTACAGCAAAAACCCCTGATATGCTGATCATGGCAAAAAACCACCTGAAACAATAGCATTTGGTAAATATAAAATGAAAATCATTACTGGCGCTACACGAAATTATCTTACATGTTGGACACAAATTACAATAATTCAATGATACTAAAGAAGAATCCTGCATGTTTCTCCTGGACCACGTATTAGCCATTATTCTTTGTCAACAGAGGTTATAGTGGCGTTTGCATAAGGAGGCAAGTGACAATAAGCAGCGTACCATGTGACGATCCAGTCAATAGCGCCATTCTGTCACATCTGCCTGCAGCAAGCTCTTTGGGATGTTTGTAGAGTATTAACATTGATTTTCATGTTAGTTTAGGTGTGGTGAGGCTACTTAGCCACTACATTGTTCATTATGGATGGCATAAAGCACACATACTGCTTGATGAGGCCAAAAAAACGGCTGCAGTTTGTCGGGCCAGGATAGGAAGTAAGAGTAAAGCAAACATGACAAATATTATGTTAAGAAGCAACAGAGACAGTTTACCAAGCACATAAATTCTATTAGGGAGAGTCAGGAGCAGAAACAGTGTCTTGGTGCCATGCTCGCCCCAGCATTGCCAGTTACCTGGGTATGCTGGAGCATGAGCATGGGACAGCGGCAGAAAGCATACTGACGCCACTGAAAAGCATTATCCATATCTCTCTCTCTCTCTCAGTGTAGAATGCTCTTGCAGCCACCTTCTAATGTGCACACCACTATAGTAAATGTTCATGTTAGTTATGACAGCAAATGTAAGTTTTATTTAAGGTTTCTGATGAATATTATTTAAAAGTCCCATCTCAGCAAGAACAAAATGACACCCTGCTGCTCATTTTATGAAAAATTCTTGTTATATTACACTTAAAAAAAAAAAATATCTAGCTCAAAAGTAATGTTTAACAGAAAAAAAAAATTAAAAAAAAGAGCTCCTAGCCCTTGATGTACCACTGAACAAGTGCAGTAATGTCTTCTGTGAAGCCGAATTAAAATAAACTCAGATGACCTGTTGACAGTTTTTTTTAACCACATGTCAAAGCGGGAGTCAATCCCAAATGTAACATTTCAGAGCCCTCCTCTTCTCAGTCTCCAATTCACTCAGGTATACAGGGTGAATCAGGAGGAAAGGTACGAACACTTTTAATGTACATTTCTATTTATTTTCTGTATTATTCATTGCCATTGTTTACAATGTACCACAGTAATATAGAGGAAGTTGAGATGAACATTTTGATACAGGATGCTTGTGGTCTATCAAGTCAGAAAACTACCTCAAACTGGCCAACAAAAAGTACCTAAGCTACAGCGCACATGCGTCATACGAGATTTTCATTATTCCCGTGATATCTCTGTGCAAACTGTTAGTCCTAGACAAATTTTCATTGGAGTGTGTGGTTTTCGAGTTATTAAAGAAAAATGTACAAAAGTGATATTAAATGTGTTCCATAAGAAGTTTTTTGTTCAGAATCACTAATACTATTCCGTCTCAAAGCATGTACCTTTCCTCCTGACTCACCCTGTGTGTGACTGAGAAAGACTGTGCACTCTGTACTGATGGCAAAAGCACCATTAAGAAACTACAGTAAATTACAATATTTGCAGTGAAGAAGAATACATTGCAGAACAGATATTCGGCATTGTTATAGTGCATGATATCACTGAATTCTTTCCTAATATATTTCTTACCATATCAATATTAAACATGAATTATTCCTAACAAGCACTGACACGAGAAATGTTTTAAACTGATGAAATTATTATTATATTTCAATGAGTGAGATGCTGATCCCCACTAACCACACCAGCATAGGGATTGCTAGTACTTTATCACATCACAAAACAGCCTTCACAGACTTCATCTGTTATGGTTAATAATAGTGGAGCTGGAGAATAATAGAAGAACAACTGTCAAGTCCGTGTGAGAGTATATGGAGATGCTCATCCTATTCCAGTGGCAGACACTAAAAGTTATGCATTGCACATGATGGAGAGGCTCAATGTTCACATTACAAGGGTACATATGCTAACAAAAATAAAGAAATGGATTACTTACAAATATAGCTGGCAAAAGTAAGAGTTATTTCAAGTTATACAGGAGCTCACGCACATTTGTTCTTCGCAAGCATCATTTGCGAGTGGAAAAGTCCTGGAGGGGAGGGGGGTTTAAAGGGTACACTTTATCACATACTGTAATGTGGTCTGTAAGAAGGTCTTCTGTAAAAAATGAAATCCATGATGACCTGAACAGTTTGCAATTTGAAGAATGAAACATGTTGTCAGTTCCTTTCTGGCCACTGTGTACTCAGTAACAGTACATATTATGACAAAAAAAGGAAGGAAGACGATTAGCATTTAACATCCCGTCAATAGTGATCATTAGAGACAAAGCACAAGCTCAAGTGGGGAAGGAAATTGACTGTGCCCTTTCAAAAGAATCTGGCTTTAGGCATTTTAGGGCAATCATGGAAAACCTAGATCTGGATGGCAGGGTGGAGACTTGACCTGACATTCTCGGGAAGAAAAGTCCAATGTGTTACCCCTGTGCCATTGCACTTTGTTAATACTGTCACTATGAGGGAACAGAATTGTAATGGAACATTTCAAAATCTGTCTAACAATAAAAGAAAAAATGTGAATAAGATTTACCAATTAAGTTCAAAATTGAATTTCAACTACTTAGTTAAGAGAGCCGATACAATGAAAAAATTAGGTATATAACTTACCATGTGTTGATAGTCATCAGTGGTATTGGTGCACAGGTAAAAAATACTGTTATTAATAGGAAAAACTTCCGGCCCCAAACATCAGACAGTGCACCGATTAATGGTGCACTTAGAAAAGACAGAAACCCCTGAAAAAATAAAAAAAGTATCGACCATAAAATTTTATGAGTACTGTTGTGTGTTACTGTTATATATTTTGTACCTCATTTCCTTTCAAATTCTGAAATTTAAATAAAGATTGAGATGTTAAAAAACTGAGATAGTACATCACTTCCTTCAATTTTGTCAATTACTATCATCATTTCAAAATATAGTAGTGCTCCACTTCAGATACGAAGATAAAGTACAAGCTTAAACGAGACATCAGTGGATAAAGAAGACAGCCGTGATCTTTTCAAAGGAACCATCTTGACATTTGCCTTAAATGACTTAGGGCAGCAACACACAACCCATGTGCACATGGTGATTTCAAGCCCGCTCGTTCCATACATGAATCCAGTGTCTGAGCCCTTCTGGCACCCTTTTGTGTAAACTAGAGTCCTGGGTCATTATGTGTGTGTGTGTGTGTGTGTGTGTGTGTGTGTGTGTGTGTGTGTGTGTGTGTGTGTGTGTGTGTGTGTGTGGAAGGGGGGGGGGGGATGGAGGAGGAGAGCCAGAGGAAAGGGCAAATGTATGGGAGGAACTGGTGGGATGGTACGGTTTGAAATTTAATGCCAGAGTGTGTGAAGTGACGGCAAATACGAGGAATAGGATGACAGTAGCAATCGATACGCATGTTAGATGGCAAGCACTAAAGAAAGTGGAAACATTTCTAATATCTTGAGAGTGTAATAGAAGAGAGTGGAAGAACAATAAGATGATTAGTGAGAAGGGAAGGAAAACACATGAATTCATGTAGAGTCTAGGAAGCCAAGTCTGGAGCAAGGAGGTTCCACAAAAATGCAACAAGTGTTATAATGAGCACATTAGACTCCAATATTCATGCATGCATTGGAAAAGTGGGTAGTGAAGGAAAGGCAGGTGAGCAGGAGATAGGTTTCAGAGATTAAATTTCAAAGAAGGATGGAGCTAACTAGAAGGGATAAAGTAAGGAATGAGAAGGTGAGATTAATAGTACACGAGAAGACTGTGCGAGAGACTGTGGGAAAGACAAGATTACAGTCATATGGACATATTACAAGAATGGAAGTCAGCAGGGCACCAAATACAGGCTCATAATATGACAGTATGAGACGAGACACCTACAGGAAGACTGACATACTGATGGGTTGTTGGAGTGAAGGAACTTGTGAAGAAGAGAGGAGAATGGAACACAGTGGAGAAGGAAACATGGAGGGAAAGGCTTATGTTCCAAACAGACCAGTAGAAAGAGGAGGCGGAGGAGGAGGAGGAGGAGAAGAAGAAGAAGAAGAAGAAGAAGAAGAAGAAGAAGATGATGATGATGATGATGATGATGATGATGACGAGGGTGTTGGTGGTGGTGGTGGTGGTGATCGTAGACACTGTGTCATGTTGTTTGGTACAGTAATATTTGACATTAGTTTCAACACACAGAGGTTTTCTTGTTGCAAGGCCTTATGTTAGAATGCTGTTTTTATTACTTTTGGATGACAAAGGTGCAATCACAAACTGTTTCCTGTTCATTATATAGTTTACTGTCTCTCAAATTCTAACACACAGAAATGGTTCTTTCAACTAAGACATGAAATCTTGCCGTTTCAAATGAAATCATTACTCTGTAACATTTCTGACAACTCACACATCCAGAAAGAATGGCTTAAATGAATCTATATTCAGAGTCTATGTTGAAAAGTGTATCAACAACAAATGATTGAAATTGCAGGGTGACAAAGTACATGTAGCACAGCAGTGTTAGTGTAAGCAAAGAGTTCAGTATTACACCAAGCTCAGTGAAGTGCTGTCGAACCAGTGGGCATACGAAATCAAGAGTCAGTATGTACGTTATTGCCAAAGGGTGCAATATTCACATGAGAGTCCGAATGAAGAAGAACGACCCACCTCCGGGATATGCCTTTTTTTCTACGGTGTAACATTTTGGCCTGTACATTGCATGCTGCTATGTCAAAAGTGTTTATAGGAGACCACTGGACAGAAGAAGATTGTAAACAGCAACAAATGTGTACTGGACAACAAAATATGACTAAAACAAAGATGGGCAAAAATTTTGTTCACCAAGTGGCTAAAATGTTTTTGGAAAGGCCTCACTTCAATCTGTCCCCTTTACACACTGCTGGCAGCTTTGAGAAGCATTTAAGGGCAGCATCAAATGTTATGTTTTTAACTGCCATTGAGAACAAGATGTGATCCTGATTCCAACATACTAAGGGCACTCTGAACAGCAACTAGTACACTGAGGAAATTTTAGAGACAATGCTGCACGACATATTTCATTAAGATAATTCTTAGCCGTGTGTGGAAAGGAATGTTTAAGCATTATTCAAAGTTTGAAGTGTAGCACAACATTCCTGGCCTGCAAATTGTCTGATATGATTGAGATACAACTGGTAGTTGACCTGTCCGACATAGTCCTATGGCAACCACAGCTGATCCTTTGTGGTCTCACATAGAAACTATGCAGAGAGAAATTCTGCACGAAAATAACTACAACTTCTTTCATTCCATGCCATGACATTTAGAGAGTTTGATAGCAACATTGGAAGACTTTAAACCACGATGAATTCTCACTGAGATAATATACAGTTCAGTAATCCCAATCATTTATGATCTGTGGTGTAAAGTCCATTTTCGCTGCACGTACTACGTTTATTATGCAATTCAGTAATGATGATTAGCAGTTGTGCACACACACACTTATTGTTGAAATAACTTCTCAATTTGTAATGCTCTCTCTCGATCTCTCACCCCAACATACTTATTAAATTGTACTCAGTGCCCACAACAAAGAAAATGTATTTTGTTGATTGTTTGCTTGCATAAAGTGATAATATTCTGTGGACACCACTTACAAAACATACAATAACAACCACAACAACAACTACTGATAGCTTAGACAACAAAAAATTATTGTCAAAAGACGGACAGGGACAGAAGATATAGACGACAAAACTAGTTTTACAAGTGATAATGGGAGCATTATGAAACATGGTTCATGAAATTTACTAACTTTAAATTTTTTTGAGCTTCTCCATGTAAGGAAAATCATTATCTTTTATTGAAGTAAATGGTGTTGCTCAAATTTATAATAACCAACTAAAAAGTTATGGCTTTATAATACGTGATGTTCTCAGTCAGATGTGTAATACACCACAAATTTAGTATATTTTCCTATACAAATTCAAATCTACTAATTTAGGCCCCATTTTGAGAAAGTAATAGTTTATATGGGGTTGGTGAAATTTACAATAAATACTGAAATGTTATGACTCCATAATATGTGATGTTCTCAGTCATACATGTAATACATCACTGATTCACTATTTTTCCTACACAAATTAAAATAAACCAATCTAGGCCTCAAAAGATATGAGCAACTAAAGGCTAGTCTCTATCTTCAAACAATTTTCCAACAATTTTGAGAAGATAACTGGACTGTCACCAATCTCTTCAATAATGGGATACATAGTCAATTACAATTTGGATTTCAAAGAAGCCACTCTCATAATGCAATTATTTATATATTCACTGACTACACAATCCAATTTTAAAGCTATAAAATAACATAAATTGTGTTCTTCTGTGACACATCAAACAGTTTTTTTTTTTGAATCAGTACTTTGCAGGCAAATATTTTCAAGCCAAGTAAAGCAGCTTCAACAAAGAAAACAGCAGCAGCACTTTCCAGCCAAAGTAAAATGGTGTCAACAAAGACAGAGTTTGGAAATAATAAAAATATTCATACATTCTAGGAGGAAAAATAATCTGCACTACACTCTAGTGTAAGTTTGGCGCAGAAGGGACTGAAATACAGTTACTAAAACTCTTTGACAAACTACCGATGGAAATAAAAGTGCCAGACAGACAGCACTGGTGTTTTCAAACACAGGTTAAAGTTCATCTTTGTTAATAACTACACCTACAGCATCAGAAATTCTTGAATAGAAAAAAGTTGTCAATTATAAACATATAAAGAGCAAGCAGGTAGAGTTAGCAATATAAATTTTTAAAAGGAATAGAAGCACCTTTTGTTTGACTGACACATGCTACACCAAAATATTTCTTGGGATTATGATCTCTGGGGATCATAACTAATTAGACTACAATTACATTAAAGTGGCTTGAAATTATTTTATTAGTGTGAAGGTGGCACCCACTGAAAACATTTAACAGTAAAACCACGAATGGTTCAAATGGCTCTGAGCACTATGGGACTCAACATCTTAGGTCATAAGTCCCCTAGAACTTAGAACTACTTAAACCTAACTAACCTAAGGACATCACACACACCCATGCCCGAGGCAGGATTCGAACCTGCGACCGGAGCAGTCCCACGGTTCCGGATGTAAAACCACACACTATATTATATTGTCTTAGTAAAATTATTCAACTATTTTATTACAAATAACATTTAATCTTAATTTGTTAGGCACATAATAATATGTAGGCAGAAAAAAAATCAAAGTACCATTCATTCAAACCTGATTTTTGTTAATTAACAAGACAAATGTAGGAAATGTACGTTAATTGGAGAAAACATTATGCTGTTCAGTATATAAGGTGAACCAGAACTCTACCAACAAATTCTCAGAGGTTGTTCAAGGACACCTTCTGGGTATTTTGGTATAAAGGACCACCAGTCTAAAGTGACTCATTACAGACTAATAATTTAATCATGATTTATTTGTTTTTTTGCCACAATTATCCTTGTTTCTGAGAAAATACATTCACAATAGAGAAGATGCCTGTAATATGCAATAACCAAAATATGTAACACAGAGTAATGCAACAACCCCAGACAAAACACGTGCACTTTAATCATGGTGTGTTCAATCTGTTCTATCTGTGTACAGTACAGCATGTAACAAATACAGAACTGCTCCCTTACAGGTATTGTTCAAAATTTCAACCACCATGGTCATGGCAGATGCACCATCAACTGTCTTACACACTAAAGAATTACAGCAGTTTGACGTACTACTTCTGCAGCTGCAATAATTCCAGGAACCAGGTCCATGTGAGTAACTATCGGAGTCTTGTGAGTACGCAAATTGAACACATTTGTTTCCAAACAAGACACACAGCTCATGCCATCAACATCTGCATTGTTGTGTACTATTTTCAGTGTAATACACATGCAAATGTTAATTGGAGTAGGAAACCAAATGAAATGCAACAACTCTGTAATGAGCCACCAGAGGCCGTGTGTTCCGAATACCAAAATACTCACAAGGCATCCCTCAATAACCTCTGATACTTTGTTGATGGAGTTCTTGTTCACCATGTATATGTAAAGTAGCATATGGATCTCTGAGAAAATGTTTTCCAAAGTACTTCTGGTATACCAGTCCGACAATTCCGTCAGATGGCAGGGACATAGATGACAGCCACTAGGCAGCGCCCCTATAATCAGTGAATGTTGCCACCACCACCACAGCACTATGCGCGGGTCATGCCTGCCATGCCAGCCTATCAGAGCTCACGGTGGTCCTATAAAGCCGACAGTGCATGGGCTAAACCTACAGTCGTGTTACAACAGTGCTTGTGATCATTTATCTATTCATCATTGCTCTGGTCACTGATAGTTGCCACGTCTTGGTATCCAATTTGGCTTTGCTCTGTCGTCTTGGTATTTCGGCAATTGGCCTGTGTTGTCAGTCGTCCCTGTTGTGTGTGTCTATGTTGTACTGGCGACTGATGCCGTCAGCCCTTTGACCTGTGTGCTCTGGTCTCGCTCGATTACAGTTACTAGAGCACTGTGCACTTGGAAGAATGCAACAGAAACAATAATGGCAATGAAGCCTATACTTCTGATGCAAAACTTATTTGGATGTACATGATAAGAGAAAGCAAAATCAATAACGATAGTTCCTGGAAGTCTTTCCCCAATGAAATAACACTCTGCAACCTTCGAAAAAGTAATCAACTTAGGACAGATGACATTTTGGGAAGCAATCAGGTACCCTATGATACGAGAGCATGTTTTCTGAACAGGAAAGTAAAAATTTACACAACAAGGTAAAGCTTTATCATAGGACATTGCGCTCAAATGTTATACTGCCAGTCAATCTCCATCTTGATTAAAAGGTGTGGAAAAGTTCATAGTTGTTGCTGTCGAGCAGCAATTTGTCTCCCCAATGCATCCCCAACATTCCCTATAGAATTCATTCCATATAACTAGCTGGCCATTCATACAACAGATACCTCAACATGCAAGAAATTCATTCTCTTCAACAGTTTGTTGCAGATGAGCAAAACTGTTCACAAAGAAGCAGCATGGACCAACTGCACCTCTGAAAATACACATGTAGTACCTCAGAGTATTAAGAGTATTTCACTGACCATCGCTGAGGAGCTGAAGCTCCATATCCTTATACATATCACTCCACACCAGGATTCCTACCTCTAATTGGTCTCCTTCAGTAGCATACATGTGACTGAATCAGCAACAGCTTTCCCTCTAGATGTGCAATAAGAATAATTCAGAAAACTGAATGATGGTTTAATCTGGAAACAGCACAGTCCTCCATTTATTCATGGTCCAATTTTGATGTTGCTGACTCCACAATAAATGAGTTCATCTCTACACTGCCACAAACAGAATACACAAGGCCAGGTGTCTGGCACATAGCCATACTACCTTGAGTCTGCGATACGAAGTATGACATGAAACTGCAACCCCTAATGAAGACGGTTGGAGTTAGGTTATTTGGGGGAGGAGACCTAACTGCAAGGTCATCGGTCTCATCAGATTAGGGAAGGATGTCAGCTGTGCCCTTTCGAAGGAACCATCCCGGCATTTGCCTGGAGCAATTTTGGGAAATCACAAAAAACCTAAATCAGGATGGCCTAATGAAGACAACTGATTTGTAGGGACCAGTGGATTTTTCTGTGAGTTAAGGCCTCTTGTGGTGCATATACTGTTGGTCGACGTTGTGCTTGTCTGAAATATTTTTAATCTCCTTCAAGGTATCTACATACTCTCCTCGACAGAATAGGATCTACGTCATTATGCTGTAAACTTCACCAACACTGCTCACAACGCACATACTAACATAAAAGAGACACTATGGGTTGAACATACTGATTTTTGTTACCTTTGAAACACTTGCCTATTCAAAACAAAGATTATGCCTTTCTGACAGAGAAAGCACATTTCTGGTTTATTTTATGCATAATTGTAAATTGATAAATTGTTCATGAAGGCTGTGGCATTCTTTTGAAAAACCACAGTATTAAGGACTAAAACACCTTAAAAATTGAATATCTTCTTTATACTGTAGCCCAACTTCTGTAGCTGCTAATGAAAGCCATGAGGACAGGTGTGGGTTTGGGGATATATACACAAAGACGAGAAAGTTTCTGTTAAGACTGAAACTATGTGCTTGTCACTGACTCAAATCTCAACCCCTGCCCATTATTCTGGAAGCAGATTAGCTGACAAATAAAGCAAAAGGGGGAAAAAAACCTACAAACATGTAACAAAACAAGAGCTACAATACGAGGAAGTATTTACAGCATCCAACCATTACAACAAAAACAATGACAACAATAATAATAATAATTAAAATAACGCAAGGAACTGACACGCAGCCTTCACTGATTGCCAGTAACTTGTCTATTCTATCCTGTAGTGTTTGACAATACACTAAACATACCTGAAATCCACTGGCTTGCAATCGAGGCATTGGCACCACTCAGTAACTTGTGAATTTCAAAAACATTTTCGTACTTTTTGCTATATTTCACTCACAACATAATTGTGGTCTAAAATGTATCTAACAGTAAGCTACCCACTATCATTAAGTAGTAATGATGCTATATTACCATGTGAACAAAAATCCGATTTCTTAAGCACATACTTTCTTCAAAATCATTTGGGAAACATTACAGAACTAAAAATTCATGTGTGATGAAAAGTAAGCATTTTCTTTTTTCATGAGGAAAGTAAATCTTTTATGGAAAAAATAAGTTCATAAAACACATAAAACAATGTGGTTTAGTCTTATATACTGTTAAGGGTTTTTACAACATGAAAATCTGAAATTTTCCCCATTTTTCCTGTCCCAGCCCAGAGCGCAGTGTGAACACCCTGAATGGCGGCTTGTGCTGGCTAGGTGTGAGCCAGTCCAGTACACTTCATCCCAACCTGTCCTGGCATGCAGTGTGAATGCAGCCTTGGAGTAGGGTTGAATTGTCCGGGGGCGTCACCAGTGTCGTCAAGAACACTGTCATGTTGTTCATCGCTCTGCAAGTTGTCATTTCTGACCACAAAATGTGTGGGAATCAATGGCCCAAGGGAAAGAGTGGTTTCATAGGTGCCCTTTATGCCACCTCCTGAGGATGTTTTGTGTCAATTCTGAGTGGTGATGTGCCTGAAATGTTTTTCATGGACACCCATAAGAAAATCACTTGATTTCAATGCTGGGTGTTGAGGTTCTAACCTTCATCATAGATGCGTAAAAAGAGGGGGTAAAATGTGGGTAAGAGGGAGTGTAGTGACTTCCTCATTGTGTAACATATCTACGATGGTATGGGGAAGAATTATTGTGAAATTTGGTGCCAATGTGACACCACTAATCCGTCTTACACCCCACATGAACTTCTGAGCTGTGGCCTCCTTTTTGCATGTGTCAACACTTTTCTGTTCAAAGCACTGCCAAGCCTGGATTAACACTGCACTGCTACATTACAGAGAAAGATTGTAGGCACCTTTGAGCCAAATTTCAAACTTGTGTGTCACAATGGGAAACAATTACGGTGTTTCAAAAAAGTGATACATTTTGTGTACAGTGTATATTACAGTTACATGTTTCCTATTCTGTTATGTCCAATTGTTTATGTCAACACCAATAATATACAAACAGTATTCAACCACTAATACATGAATAATGAGAAACCAAACATCACAGCAAGCATAAACATGAAAACAGTTGTTGCTCATCCGATACATATAACAAACATAATCTACAAATAAAATATTTAAATGTATTTTGACACTTTAAAAATGTCTCATTTTTAATATTTCCAAACAGAAAAAAATTAATCAAATGAACACTGCCATTACCTTAATTCCCATAATTAGTCCATTCATAAGGAATGTGTGATCTGGAAATGTTTCATTGAGAACCTGAAACATGTAATAAATAATGGTGTTTGTACTAGGTAAACATAACATTCCAATTTTTAACTTACATTAAATCAAGTTAACAATAAATGCAATTGAAAGTTCTAAAGGTTCTAATTATTCTTTTATACCAATCACTGAGATTATTTCTACCAAAATGGGATGCATCAATGCCATTATCATCAATCTATGTTGTTTATATGAGAAGTAGCAAGATGTGTAAGTGGACCTATGACAAGCAAAATGTTTATAATAAATACTGAGAGACAGTGGTTGTCACAGAACACAAAAATCTGCTAGTTACAAGGGGAGAGGGGAGAGGGGGAGGGGAAGTGAGAGGGAGGGAGGGAGGGAGGGAGGGAGGGAGGGAGAGTGTGAGAGTGTGTGTGTGTGTGCGCACAAGAAGAACCATTCTATACAGGGTATGACTGAATGGGCCACACTACTGGGATGGGAAAGTGCAAAGACATAAGTATAGTGATATACAAATGCTCTGCAATCAGACAGCCATTCCTTCTCTGAAAGTGTCTCCTATATTTGTGTTCCTCATGGGACTGAGACTATAATACAAAATAAACACAGTGCAAATGAACATACAAAAGAAGAAATCAGGAATTCATTATCAGATTCAGCATTTTATTAAGTGGTTCACAAAAGAAAATCTTTTTCTGGTCATTACCAATGAGGCACTGGATACATAATGCACAGAGTCAGCACGTTTGCTCTGCAGAGATATATATTGTGTAGGGAAATCTGCATTGCATGAATTTGGATCAAAAAAGATACAATTGGGTACATTTGATGATGGCTTTCTTCCCACACAGCGATGCTACCTTTGAAAACAACACAGCTGACCATCTTGCACATCCTGAATAGCAATGGGTCAAACAGAAGTGAGACCACTTTAATTGTTTTGGGTGGGCTGCAAACTCACAGACCTGTTTGCTTTTCTTCACTTATTACGAGTGGTGGACCTTTGTCACAATAATCCAGTGCATTTTCCTCTAGATAACAAACCTTGGTCATGTACAATTTACTCAAATATGTTCTTGCTTGCAAATTCCTGACTATTCTCAATGAAATGCATTGGGAGCCCCGTCTGGTGTGTTTTCACACCACCAGAAGCTGCAGGATGTGTACTGAAACACACCATTAATCTGAAAAACTCACAATGGATGAAGGAATATATTCATTTTGTGATCATATGAATTACACATAAATGTGTTTGGAAGCCTTCTTCTCTCACTGCAACAAACAGGGACTATGATATAAACTTTAAAGTTCATACATCAACAGAGGTTCTCTACAACTCAATATGAAAAATAACGAGACAGATACCTGACAGCAATCTGTTGAGGGACATGAAAGAAGATCAGAGATAAATATCTCAAAGCAAAGGTCATTAGGGATGGTTCATTAACTTAGTTGTGGAAACAAAATGGAAGTGATATGTTTTAAAGCAACATCCCAATACCTGGAGAAATCACATTAAAAACTTTAATTAGAACAAGTGAAAGATAGCATAGGATGTTAAATGATTGTGCACGAGGCATTTAACACATACGCCAAAAAACAATGGCACAGTTGCTGAAGTTTATTTCAAATGTTAGATCATAATTAACAATGAAAACAAAAATGAAAACAAAAACTATTGATGTTCTACAATGTTTATTTTGTAGGCTGAAAGCCTGTACACGAAATAAATATTGTATAAATATTGTATAAATATTGTATAAAACCCACTTGGGCTACTAGTCGCATCAAATACAGGTACAATTTTGAGCTTTCAACAAAATTCTCCATCATTTTTGCCAGGGACAAGTGACCATCGTGGCTGTTGCTGTGTTAAGTGTTTATAGTCCATATGTGACTTGGGACTGATCATCATATATCATCATTACACCATACTGCCAGAGATTGTGTCCAAGTCTGTACTGGTGATGCCAGCACTCTTGTAGGAATGTAAGGAATTCGGCACATTTCTATGTGTCTTCTCAGCATTAAGAGCTTGCTTCCACACACTACTAAGATTATAGCCACTGTTCTCGTTGCTGTTGTTCTCACACATTCTAATTGTTGCTGCTTCTTTAGCAGCAGGTCCCCTGTAAGTTGATGTGTGGAGCAAGATTTTAATTTCGTGCAATATTATTTTGTGTTTGTAACTCTCTATTCAGCAACTGCTGGTTTCTTAATTTACCAATTTTTAATGTGCAATTGATGCTGTGTAACCAGTCACAAATGGTAAGGGTACACTGTGACCAATGTAGCTCCTGCTGTATTCACAAGGAATCTTATAAATTCCAGGGACCCTGAGACAAAGACTGTCTTTAATTGTGGGCAGGACTTCCTTTATGTTCTTGGGCAGTAGAAAAATAGGTATCACGCCTCTTCTGCCCAGGACCCTACCTACTTTGGTAGATGTGGACCCACAGACAGGATGGAATACAATAGGTAGATTATCATGCGATTGTTCAACATTTTTGAATTTTCATTTATTTATATCTTGAGCCCATAGCCATTCTTTCAGAACAAATATTTAGAGATTAATCTTGCAGTCTTGGTGGTTCTGGTCACAATTAGCGGTAACTCTACATATTAATGTATTAGCAACAGATCTCTTCCAGACAGGGTGGCGAAAAAATCTACACCAAGATGTAAAATGTGTGTGTGTGTGTGTGTGTGTGTGTGTGTGTGTGTGGCATACACGCCATGCATCTGATTATCATTCGACCAAAGCATCTAAAAATGGTGACTTTCCGTATCTCTCTGTCGCAGTAGTGAACCAGATGTCAAGATACATGCTGTTCATGTGAACAATGAACTGCTCCAGAACTTTGGCACATTGTGGCCAGACCATCAATATGTCATCAACATATCGATAAAATGAAGATGGGTAAAACGCAGCCAAATTTAATGTGCATTCCTCAAAATGGTCCCTAAAGAAGTTGTCCACTGATGGAAACAATGGAGAACCCATGGCCATTCTATTGGCATTTTCATACAATTTACCACCACACAAGCAGTAGGTGAGTATCAAAGCATGATGGAGCAGCTTCAAGGGAGTCCAGGGAAGAAGAGGCATAAGATGTATTTTCTGACTGCCCAAGAAGATAAAAGGAGATACTGTGTGTGAGATTAAGGACAGTCTTGGTCTCTCAATCCCTGGAATTTGTGAGTGTGGAAGCAATTACATCGGTCAATCTATCAGTATCATTTCTGACTGCTGTGCAGAAAATCAAAGACATATTAAAAATTGTGAACATTTGCTGAACACAGTGTCACAAATAAACACAGAATAATGTTTGATGAATCTAAAATCTTGTCCCACACATCTATATAGCGAAATTCTGTTATTATGGAAGCAGTAGAAATTAAAATGTGCAAGAATAACTTGAACCGGGACAGCAGGTATAATCTTAGTAGTGGGTGAAAGCAAGCTCTCGAAACTGCGAAGACACACCAAATGTGATGGATTGCTTCTTATGAGTGGGCTGGCACCACCAGTGGTGACATGGAGACAATCTCTGGCAGCATGACATAACGATGGTATACTCAGCTCACTCACAGGCTGTCTATAGGCTATAAATGGTTACCGCAACAGCACCATTACAGTCTGTTGTTCCTGACAAAGAAGATGGAAGATTTCATCATACGCTCAAAATTAAAACCAGATCTGCTGCAACAAGTAACTGACAATGTTTAATATGAGGATGGCATAGTGAGAAACTTCAGTCTCATATCAACAGTTTGTGATTTCACTGTTATTTTTGACAATGACAAATATTTCTTGAAGTAACTAATAGTGAGATCTTAATTTTGAACATGTCAACTTACACTATTAATGTGATTATTGAGGAAAGTTAACAATTTGTCCTACAGAGTAGTGCATTTCAGGTGACCATCTTGAAATTTCCTCAGTAGTTGCAAATACCAAACTGTTGTTTATACTAACTGATATTACATAAGAGGATTAGAACTTTTTCACATAGTGCATGTTTGTAATACGTGTATGAGCGTAGAAACTGAATGTCTCTTTCATTACGAACATACAATGTGTAATGATATTTGAAAGTATCATTACAATCCTTCTGGGTGTATTACCAAATCACCTTATAAAATATTTAAAATGCTAAAATACTAAAATAACAAATTTTTTGGCCATGTTGCAGTGGCCTTCCTCAGGGCATAAGCAAATTAACTGGATAGAGGATGCTTCAGTACATAGCATTGATAACAGTGTCATAAGACTACCAGCACCACCTTTCTTAAATTTTATTGGCCACAAAATATCACTGGTCAGTGTTAGGAGAGAGTGAAGAGTTACACAGCTTGCTCGTAATTGGTAGCCTGCTATGAATCAGGAAGAAGGTTGTAGAGCCTATATTTTCCTACTGTTTATTTTGGAGAATAACACCAGTTATGCTTGCACTTTTTGTTTAGCTGGTCATGGGGACGCTGCTGCTCTATGATCACACTCGGCCCATCTTACCTGGATTATTGACAGCAAGGGACACAGGAACCCAGAAACCTGCAACCACCCTCTCTACTGACGTTGTAAGGCTGCCGCAGCATTTCAACTCCCACTCCCATTTTCCATGTGGATATCTATGGCCATGTTGCATGTACTGCTTGTTGAAACTTAATAGCCTGCCCAGAGTTGTGACGGTGTTCCACTAGTGCTGATTTGTTGTGCTGTCCGAATCAAATGGCACTCATGCTCTGCTATGTAGGTGAATTCAATGACTTCCTGTTTCCCCAATCTACGTGGTGCCACACTCATGTATCTCGTATGCACCTGTGGTGTTGAGAGCTTTACTGCGTCATTAGTGGACCCTACCAAACCTTGGATCTTGCAACCATTCTGGAAAACTGATTTTATGCCTCCTTTGTGGAGCAACTTGGCTAATCGATTACAGACATCCTTGAGAAAAGGTAAGTGCACCACTGGCACGTGTTCTTTTATTTCATTTTCTGGGGCTAGCTTCCTTTTGAGCTTTGTATCTCTTCTTATAATTTTACTGAGATAGCGATTGGCTCTTTCAATTCATGTTTCGTATTGTTTTTATCTCTGAAAGGGTCACCCAAGGTGTGTGTACATTTCTGGTACGCCTTGTATCCCTATTTGACATTGGGAGTTACGCAGACCTTCACATCCAGGAATACAACTGCACCATTACTTTCTTGTTTTAGTACGATCTGGATGTTATTACTCAGGCTGTTAATTTGTGTCCAAATGGTTATGGTGTCATCCCCATACTGTGGCAACATAGTAGGCAGAATTGTGCAGAGATTAATGCTCTTTGCTCAAATGCTTGCTTTCCAGTTAATTAGTCAAGAACACTGCAACATGACTGAAATCTTAGTTATTTTAGTATTTTATAAGAAGATATGGCAGCAAACTTAGGAGGATTTTCATAATGATTAACACCAACAGCAGAAGCCTACATATCTATCTTCGATATTATGTCCAAAGATGACAACAACGAATAAGTAAAGTGCACTTACAGTGTATGAGGCTCTTCCACTGAAGAGTGCTGCTGTTGGAAAACTAGATGTGCTGACAGACTGACCTGTAGCATAGCCAGAGGTCTAGGTTAGATTGGAATGTGAAAATTTGATTGTGAGTTGGCAACACGACAGCCATCATGGACTAATGTGTAGCGTAGATTGAGATATACATCTGTCATAGCGATAAACTACTTGTATGTCTCGGTTACGATTTCATCAAAAATTCTGACGATGTGGTTAAATTCCAACTTAGTAGAACAAAATACCTGCTAACTTTATTTACACACCATAGGAAATTATGAGCTAGTATTCTGCCATGACACAATTACTGGAGCAGTCAAGACTCATCCCAATTGTAGGTAACAACAAGAAACATGCCTCTTCCTGGTGTGACTGCTCTCTTAGCAACTGAGCACTGAGGTAACAGAGTAATAAGCACTATACATTTTAAGAGCAATGAAAGTACTTTAACAGAGGAAAAATTTGCAATGAGTGTGCAGTAACACACTTAATTCAAACACAGTTTCACTAGATTTGTTTTCTAGCCATTACTGTACTGTGTAAGAGTGAATACACATGCCCGATTAAAGTGGAATGACTTGGCCCAAGAATAAATTACATAACATTCACATACATAGTAAAAAATGGTGCTCTTCTGGTTAAAACTGCTTCATGTTCGGCCTTTTCGCAGAATGTTCTTAATCTTTCCACCACTGACGGCAACAAAAATTGGTCAGGGGACATGTAGTGAATAAAAAGCAGTTTGAAAAGTATCTACAGTAACACTGCAGTAATATGGCATAACATATTCTCTGCATATGAACCATGCTATACACAGTATCTTCCAACGTTCACTACAAGTTGGGGAGTGAGCTAGTCAATTTACAATAAAATCAGACCCTATGCATTAATTTAGAAAAGCTGTTTCTAACACTTAATTCACCAACAAAGAAGAAGCTAGATGATAACCTCCATTCAGATACCACACGCCACAACAAATTGTAATAGTATTTGACCAGCAGTTCTGATAAGATCTCTAGGGCAAAAACATTGAGTTTCTGCATTTCTCACATTTCAGTCTTTTGTTGAACTCACTTTGGGGAATTCCAATCAATTCAAGACAGGAATCCTTTGTGTATCTTGCAATTACATGGATTTCTGATCAGGATATTCTCGAATCACATTCTGATTACTTCCCTGGCATTCCTATCAGAATTATCATAAATAAGTAGTGTGTCCCACTTTTCTTCATTCTACATCTACATGACTGCTCTGCAATTCACATTTAAGTGCTTGGCAGAGGGTTCGTCAAACCACAATCATACTATCTCTCTACCATTCCACTCCCGAACAGCGCGCAGGAAAAACGAACACCTAAACCTTTCTGTTCAAGCTCTGATTTCTCTTATTTTATTTTGATGGTCATTCCTACCTATGTAGGTTGGGCTCAACAAAATATTTTTGCATTCGGAAGAGAAAGTTGGTGACTGAAGTTTCGTAAATAGATCTCGCTGCGACGAAAAACGTCTTTGCTGTAATGACTTCCATCCCAATTCGCGTATCGTATCTGCCGCACTCTCTCCCCTACTACGTGATAATACAAAACGAGCTGCCCTTTTTTGCACCCTTTCGATGTCCTCCGTCAATCCCACCTGGTAAGGATCCCACACCGCGCAGCAATATTCTAACAGAGGACGAACGAGTGTAGTGTAAGCTGTCTCTTTAGTGGACTTGTTGCATCTTCTAAGTGTCCTGCCAATGAAACACAACCTTTGGCTCACCTTCCCCACCATATTATCTATGTGATCTTCCCAACTGAAGTTGTTCGTAATTTTAACACTCAGGTACTTAGTTGAATTGACAGCTTTGAGAATTGTACTATTTATCGAGTAATCGAATTCCAATGGATTTCTTTTGGAACTCATGTGGATCACC
Source organism: Schistocerca serialis cubense (assembly GCF_023864345.2). Taxonomy (NCBI): domain Eukaryota; kingdom Metazoa; phylum Arthropoda; class Insecta; order Orthoptera; family Acrididae; genus Schistocerca; species Schistocerca serialis. Next base: position 1,008,323,046 of record NC_064640.1, read on the forward strand.
TCACACTTTTCGTTATTTAGCATCAAATGCCACCTGCCACACCATACAGCAATCTTTTCTAAATAGCTTTGCAACTGATACTGGTCTTCGGATGATCTTACTAGACGGTAAATTACAGCATCATCTGCGAACAACCTAAGAGAACTGCTCAGATTGTCACCCAGGTCATTTATATAGATAAGGAACAGCAGAGGTCCCAGGACGCTTCCCTGGGGAACACCTGATATCACTTCAGTTTTACTCGATGATTTGCCGTCTATTACTATGAACTGTGACCTTCCTGACAGGAAATCACGAATCTAGTCGCACAACTGAGACGATACCCCATAGGCCCGCAGCTTGATTAGAAGTCACTTGTGAGGAACAGTGTCAAAAGCTTTCCGGAAATCTAGAAATACGGAATCAACTTGAGATCCCCTGTCGATAGCGGCCATTACTTCGTGCGAATAAAGAGCTAGCTGTGTTGCACAAGAACGATGTTTTATGAAACCATGCTGATTACGTATCAATAGATCATTCCCTTCGAGGTGATTCATAATGTTTGAATACAGTATATGCTCCAAAACCCTACTGCAAACCGACGTCAATGATATAGGTCTGTAGTTAGATGGATTACTCCTACTACCGTTCTTAAACACTGGTGCGACCTGCGCAATTTTCCAATCTGTAGGTACAGATCTATCGGTGAGCGAGCGGTTGTATATGATTGCTAAGTAGGGAGCTATTGTATCAGAGTAATCTGAAAGGAAACTAATCGGTATACAATCTGGACCTGAAGACTTGCCCGTATCAAGCGATTTGAGTTGCTTCGCAACCCCTAAGGTATCTACTTCTAAGAAACTCATGCTAGCAGCTGTTCGTGTTTCAAATTCTGGAATATTCCATTCATCTTCCCTGGTGAAGGAATTTCGGAAAACTGCGTTCAATAACTCCGCATTAGCGGCACAGTCGTCGGTAACAGTACCATCGGCACTGTGCAGCGAAGGTATTGACTGCGTCTTGCCGCTTATGTACTTTACATACGACCAGAATTTCTTCGGATTTTCTACCAAATTTCGAGACAATGTTTCGTTGTGGAAACTATTAAAGGCATCTCGCATTGAAGTCCGTGCCAAATTTCACGCGTCTGTAAATTTTAGCCAATCTTCGGGATTTCGCATTCTTCTGAACTTTGCATGCTTTTTCAGTTGCCTCTGCAACAGGGTTCGGACCTGTTTTGTGTACCATGGGGGTCAGTTCCATCTCTTACCAATTTATGAGGTATGACTCTCTCAATTGCTGTTGCTACTATATCTTTGAATTTGAGCCACATCTCGTCTACATTTGCATAGTCAGTTCAGAAGGAATGGAGATTGTCTCTTAGGAAGGCTTCTAGTGACACTTTATCCGCTTTTTTAAATAAAATTATTTTGCGCTTGTTTCTGGTGGATTTGGAAGAAACGGTATTGAGCCTAGCTACAATGACCTTGTGATCACTAATCCCTGTATCAGTCATGATGCTCTCTATCAGCTCTGGATTGTTTGTGGCTAAGAGGTCAAGTGTGTTTTCGTAACCATTTACAATTCGCGTGGGTTCGTGGACTAACTGCTCGAAATAATTTTCGAAGAAAGCATTTAGGACAATCTCGGAAGATGTTTTCTGCCTACCACCGGTTTTGAACAAGTATTTTTGCCAATATATCGAGGGAAGGTTGAAGTCCCCACCAACTATAACCGTATGAGTGGGGTATTTATTTGTTACGAAACTCAAATTTTCTCTGAACTGTTCAGCAACTATATCATCGGAGTCTGGGGGTCGGTAGAAGGAGCCAATTATTAACTTAGTTCGGCTGTTAAGTATAACCTCCACCCATACCAATTCGCACGGAGTATCTACTTCGACTTCACTACAAGATAAACCACTACTGACAGACACAAACACTCCACCACCAATTCTGCCTATCCTATCTTTCCTGAACGCCGCCTGAGACTTCGTAAAAATTTCTGCAGAACTTATTTCAGGCTTTAGCCAGCTTTCTGTACCTATAACGATTTCAGCTTCTGTGCTTTCTATTAGCGCTTGAAGCTCAGGGACTTTCCCAGCACAACTAGAACAATTTACAACTACAATTCCAACTGTTCCTTGATCCAAGCACATCCTGTATTTGCCATGCACCCTTTGAGATTGCAGCCCACCCCGTACTTTCCCGAGGCCTTCTAACCTAAAAAACCGCCCAGCCCACGCCACACAGCCTCCGCTACCCGTGTAGCCGCCAGCTGAGTGTAGTGAACTCCTGACCTATTCAGCGGAACCCGAAACCCCACCACCCTATGGTGCAAGTCAAGGAATCTGCAGCCAACGCGGTCGCAAAACCGCCTGAGCCTCTGATTCAGACCCTCCACCCGGCTCTGCACCAAAGGTCTGCAGTCGGTTCTGTCAACGATGCTGCAGATGGTGAGCTCTGCCTTCATCTTGTAAGCAAGACCGGCAGCCTTCACCAAATCAGATAGCCACTGGAATCCAGAGAGAATTTCCTCAGATCCAACGCGACACACGTCATTAGTGCCGACATGTGCTACCACCTGCAGCTGGCTGCACCCTGTGCTCTTCATGGCATCCGGAAGGACCCTTTCCACATCAGGAATGACTCCACCTGGAATGCACACAGAGTGCACACTGGATTTCTTCCCCTCCTTAGCCGCCATATCCCTAAGGGGCCCCATTACGCGCCTAACATTGGAGCTCCCAACTACCAATAAGCCCACCCTCTGTGACTGCCCAGACCTTGAAGACTGAGAATCATCCTCTGAAACAGGGCAGGCAGCTGCATCTGGCTCAGCCAGAGACAGTGCCTGAAACCTGTTTGTCAGACGCACCGGGGAGGCTTTCTGATCAACCTCCGGGGACGTCTTTCGCTGCCTGCCACGCCTTGGAACGACCTCCCAATCAACTACAGGCGAGGGCTCAGCCCCACTGCGGGCAGCAACCGGGGCAACCACTGCGGCAGACCGATCTGGGGACAGACGGGACGAGGTTGACATCCCCGTGATACCCAAGTCTGGCCCCCCACAGTGGTGCCCATTGGCAACAGCCTCAAGCTGCGCGACCGAAGTCAGCACCACTTGCAGCTGTGAGCGAAGGGATGCCAACTCAGCCCTCATCCGAACACAGCAATCACAGTCCCTGTCCATTCTAATCGATGTTTAACAACAGTTACTGAAACACGAGTCAGTGCCTAGATAACGCAAGGGAAACACACAAAGAATGTATTAACTAACCTGTACAAATGCCTAACGACTGCGCTACAATCTGCCTGAATTTACGATTACAGTAACTAAAACTCGAAATTACACCTCCTATACGAAACTCACACGCAATTTAAGTAAGAATCTACGAAGTAAACACTAAAGCGCGATGCTACAACTCTCAAATACTATAATACGCCCGAAATTTATGAATTAAACAATGCAAGTACACAAAAACACGCAAAGAAATTAAGAATTAAACTATGTAACAAATAAGTAAGCTAGGGGTATACGACTTGCTGCTGCAGCTGCTTATCCAATGGCGGCAGGGAGCTTCCTTTATATACATATATGCAGAGACAACACTTGTATCACAACAGAGTATAAGTACTGATACAACAGAGCTAGGAAATGTTCAATCAGTTAGAGCCACGGTGATCATCATTTTCTATAGTTGAGATTAGCTGTCCACTGCTTCATTTAGCTGAAGTTAATCATATCGGCACATTAATTATATCCTCTTATTTGTATTTTACGTTGAACATCCTTCGTTGTATCCTCTTTGCACACACTTTGAAATGCCATTAAAACATATGTATTTTATAGTTAAAAAGACATGTTTTGTTTAGTTTCTTTGTACACAAATATGGTATAAATAGGTGGAAGACTCTAAACAGCAAAGTATTCACCCCCTTACACACAGTCAGTTAGTGAAAATGGCATTTCAGTATCTATAATTGTTGCAGAAGTACCTGACACCACAACATTAAACTCTCAAATTACCTAATAATTTGAAAAATATGCATTTGCACTTACAGAAATAATGGGCATAGTCAAAAGTCCCCATGCAAAGAATTCCAGAAATATGACAACAAGGGCATGGTATATGCTGGGCTCTCCAATTCCTGAAGTCTGAAACAATAAATACACAATTCAGAGGGTAATATGAATAATTAAAACAACAAAAAAATTAACTATTTTCATTACTGAATTAGCTAAGAAGTAAAAAGAGCTACAGGCAAGCTGTTTGCTATACTGTAAGAACTGTTACTTTTTCTTTTCAAATAAAATAAAAAGCACCAGCACAACAAATGCATGTTCAACACATATCTACACAGAGGGTGTCCCAGGAGGAATGGTCAGTCATTACAAAAAATAAATAACAATGTACATTAAATGTGTACCATCTCAGAAACCATTCGGACCAGAGCATATGTCCATATGAAGTCTTTGGCATCAAAAGATAGTACCTGTCATATCCCTGAATATTGACCATTCCTCCTGGGACACCCCACACACAAATTTTATTTTGGGTGGCTGTAAGAACAATTAATATATACACCACCCAGTCACATTAATGTGATCACCTGTCAAAAGACTGAATAAGCACATTTTGTAGCTGCAAGACATGCAGGAAGAGAGCCAACGACATTCTGGAAGGTAGTGACAAGGATTTGGAGCTATGCCGACTCCAGTACCATGGCCACATGTGCTGAGTTGTTCCCACAGATTCTCAAGTGGGTTTAAACCTGGGAAGATTGGCAGCCACTAGAGTACGGTAAACTCAACCTGGTACTCTTCAAACCATGCACACGCATTGCAAGCTGTGTGACACATTGCATTGTCCTGCTGGAAGATGCCATCTCAAACCAAGAAGAAACAAAATGCATCTAGGGGTGGACATGATACCCAAGTATAGATGCATACTTGTGTTGAGCCATTGTGCCTTCCAGAAGGATATCACCCACAGAATGCCACAGAAACATTCCCCAGCCCATTACGCTCTCTCCTGGTTGCAGGATTGCTTTCAGATGTTTCACACCATGCACACCAATGGCCATCTGTCCCATAGAGCATAAAACATGATTCATCTGAAAAGATCATCTCCTGCCACTCAGTGGCTGTCCAGTTGCATTTGTTGACCATGAATAGCAGGCAGCATGGATGCATGATGCAGGCACCTGCTGCGGAGGCCCATATGCAGCTATGTTTGCGAACAGCTGTTGAGGAGACACTACTGACATCCCCCTTGATTTATCTGGGCAGTCACTTGCTCAACAGTTACATGTCTATCCACCTGTACATATCTCCGCAGTCATCATTCACGCCTGTAATCAATGGCCTATAGTGCACCACAGTTGTTTCGGCAGCAGTTTTAGTAGTGCCATTTTGCCATGCACGGTATACTTTAACCATGGTGTCATGAGGTTAGTTTACAAACTTAGGCATTTTGGAAATGCTTCCACCCTTGGCCCAAAAGCCAATGATCATGCCCTTTTGGATGTCAGATAAATCACTTTGTTTATGTGTTATGACAACAACTGAACTGTTTTCCACATCCTCCAATACACTTTATATACCCTCCACATCTAGTGCTGCCACCTGCCGTCTGTGACTGGTTACTGCACACTTACATCAAACACAAGCGGTTGTCACATTAATGTAACGGAAAATAAATTATATTTTAAACAAACAGATTAAAACGTTACGGCATCTTTCAAAGTAATAACAAATGGGGCTAGTTAGAACAGATGAAACTATTATGAATAGAACAAGCAAACTGTTCAAGGATTTATTATTCACAAAAGTTCTCTAGCAATATCAAATTTTGCCATAAAAGGTTTTGCTTATATTGTTGTGTATCCTACCATTCTGCTGAACATGTTAAAATTTGCCTCATATGTTCACATAACATAAACTAAAGAACTTCAAATGCTTGCAACAATTAGACCTGTGGTGAGGCTTCTTGGCTCGGCTCGGCTCTGAGCACTATGGGACTTAACATCGATGGTCATCAGTCCCCTAGAACTTAGAACTACTTAAACCTAACTAACCTAAGGACAGCACACAACACCCAGCCATCACGAGGCAGAGAAAATCCCTGACCCCACCGGGAATCGAACCCGGGAACCCGGGCGTGGGAAGCGAGAACGCTACCGCACGACCACGAGATGCGGGCGAGGCTTCTTGGAATAAGCAATTCTTTTCCTTGGTGCTAAAAAGAAATCCAATATTTGAAACCAGATGAACATAGTTAGTTACACATTAAAACTCACTGAATCCTTATTAATAAATTGAGTATCACTTTACAAAACCAAAAGCCTTTTTTTTTCTTTCCGAAGTGGGCTATACTACTTCACAGGACAAACCTTGCATCCAAGCAAGTCATCATTTGGTAACTGTAATCAAGTACTTGATAAATTCTTACTACAGCGTAAGCTCCAACTGTAAGTGCATTAGATAGTTACATTTTATGATAATCAAATGACAACAGCACTAAAGTTCTGCAACAATAAAATTTTGATCAAAGTGGACACCAGATAAACTAATATACAAAGCGTAACAATATTTGGCACCTTCAGGAGCAGATTTCAATACATGTACAAAGAAAGTAATGTATGTGCATCACAGACAGATGCAACAAGGTCCTAAACACTCTTTCCTTGCTTCATATTACTTTTTGGATTTTTTACATGGTGGAAATTCATATATCCTAAATTTAGCAGTTAGGATATTACACTGACATGTGTCATTAATGTTAGCAATATATGGTCACCAGAATAAAAACCTAAAATTATACTGACACACAGATCTGGGTTTGGAAGAAAGCGAACATTAGTCTACTACGGGCCGCATGTTACTGTGCCAATTTTCTTCAATTTCTTGGGAGTAAAAAAAACAGCCCTTGGTCCAAAAAACACTGTCTTAATTAGCAAAGTCACAAACAGATACTATTGTTCCTTTCACAAGTTGCACACGGGACGAATGCTATCTCATATGCCTCTCTGAAGTTAATCTGAAACAACCCAGGTCAAGCAGAATATTCGATGTGAGTCATTGGCTTTGGCCAGTGACACAATGTTAATGGGTGTTGTTATGTAGCCTTTTGGTGCATATATGCACTGTCTTGTTATCAGTTGACAAGCCAATGAATATGACACTGTAAAAAACTGGTTGTGGTGACAGACTGATATGCAGCTTAGCCTGAGGTAGAGGTTAGGTTGGAAGGTGACAGTTTAGCTGAGAGTAGGTCAAGCCAATGAATGTGAAATAAATAAATATGGTTTTGGTGACAGACCGATCTGTAGCTTTGACCAAGGTCTAGGTTACGTTGGAAGATGACAGTTCGATTGAGAGTTGGCAAAACCACCAAATGTGATATATATAATAAAAAATATATAATAACTGGCTGCCATTACAGACTGATCCACAGCTTTGCCTGTTTGAAAAAATTGTCAATAACATCACATTGTACTCGCCATATTGTTTATGGCATTTGACGCACGTTTCCCATGTCACTTGTCAAAGCTAAAGTTTGTGTCAGACGTTCCTCTGTATACAAATCACCCTAGGGATCCACTGACAAGATAGCATCAGAATATTTTCATCATTAATAACAGAAACTGATGGCATGATGCTATAACCAACATTTCTTGATAGTAGTACCTTAATTTCAGTGCCTGCCAATCTCGTGTGTACGACATTTCTGCATCTTCTCCTTTTTCTGCATGGATAGTTACTTAGTTTGGTGTTCATTTGTATGATGAATCATAATGATGTGAACCAAGTCATTTACAATTACATTACACATTCATTATAAATAAGGTTACATGCTGATCATTTACAATTTTTTTTATACATTTGTGAGTTGGTAATTCCCATTCACTACCTTTCATACATTACAAAAAAGAAAGTCTTCTACAGAATAGAAGTTGTCAAGGAGAAACTTTTTCACTTTATTTCAAATACAACTTTGCTGTCTACGATGCTTTATATCATTCGATAAGTGGTCGAAAATTTTGGTGGTAGCACTGGGCACCCCTTTCGATGCTAAATATAACTTTGATGTGGGGTAATGACTGTTATTTTATCTTCTGGTATTGTAATTATGTACATCTTTGTTCCTTCTAAATTCCAGTGAATTATTTACAACAAATTCCGTGAGGAAATAAATGTGCCATGAGGCAGTAGTCAAAATGCCTAATTCCTTAAACAGATATCTTCAAGATGATCATGGGTGAGCATCACATATTATTCTAACAGCTCATTTTTGAGTAATGAACATTTCCTTTCTTAAAGACGAGTTACCCCAGGATATTATTCCTGATGATTCAAAGTGCAAATGTGGCTGAACTCATTGATGTGTGGACAACTAAATTTTTTCCACTCTAGTTGTTATTTCCTCACCATGTGTTACACTAGTTACGCTTATTACTTGTGGAGTATCTCTAAATGTACGGAACAGAATATGTTGTAACACGAGACCATCGCAGACAACCATACAACAATATTTTCAAGAACATAACCTACCATTTCTTGTGTTGTTGTGTATGTATGAATGAATGTATGGACTGATTACAATACTAGAGTCATCTGCTAAAAGAACTAATTATGTTTGTTGTATATTAGATGGAGGATCACTTACATATATGAAAAACAATGCTGGAACTGAGACTGAGGCTTGTGGAATCCCATAAGTGATTACTCCCCCAGTTATAAGAATATCACCTTCTTATATTGGTTGAATGATTAAGTATAGATTTCTGCATTCTTTTGGTTACATATAACATTATCCATTGGTTGGCTCTACCATCAACCATAAAACCTCAGTTTATCTATAAGAATACTGCGATTCACACAGTTGGATGCCTTAGACAGGTCACAAAAAATACCAATTGGTACTATTTTGTTATTTGATGCTTATAAAATTTCGCGAGTGAATGCATAAATGGCAATCCCAGTTAAGCAACTCTTCTGAAATCCACACTATGAATTCTTGTGAACTATTCTTAAAAACATTTGGCCTGGAGTCATTAAACATTCTAAATGATTCCCACGAAGGAATATCTACACTGTAAGGCACTGCATTATTTAACTTAACTAACTGTGCATTGTGATTAGAAAGCATTTGTTACTGGATACACATTATTTTCTTACTTTGAGCTTTACCAAACAAAACATTATCAATTATGGTTCTACTGCATTTATCCACCCATGGTGGAAAGTTAATTACTGAGATAAAATTGTAGGATGCAAATAAAGTTTCCAGATAATTTTTCCACTCAGAATCCTTTCGAAAAACTACACTGAAATCACCACAGGCTTATTAACTGCTTGTTGCTGTCTGACACAAAGCATAATAAGGAATCCAAATTTCTCATAAACAGTTCAAAATTTCCCAGTGGTAATCTATATGGGTCATTCTCACAAAAGCGGATCTTTTGATGAAAAATTTTCTAAAAATAAAATGTATTCAAAACATTTATTTAAAAAAATGGTGGAATAATACTTATGAAACTGATTTTTTCTCAGTTTGTTGTTGTTGTTGTTGTTGTTGTGGTCTTCAGTCCAGAGACTGGTTTGATGCAGCTCTCCATGCTACTCTATCCTGTGCAAGCCTCTTCATCTCCCAGTACCTACTGCAACCTACATCCTTCTGAACCTGTTTAGTGTATTCATCTCTTGGTCTCCCTGTACAATTTTCACCCTCCACACTGCCCTCCAATACTAAATTGTCGATCCCTTGATGCCTCAGAGTATGTCCTACCAACCGATCCCTTCTTCTAGTCAAGTCGTGCCACAAATTTCTCTTCTCCCCAATTCTATTCAATACGTCCTCATTAGTTATGTGATCTACCCATCTAAACTTCAGCATTCTTCTATAGCACCACATTTCGAAAGCTTCTATCCTCTTCTTGTCTAAACTATTTATTGTCCACGTTTCACTTCCATATTGTCCACGTTTCACTTCCATACATGGCTACACTCCATACAAATACTTTCAGAAATGACTTCCTGACACTTAAATCTATACTTGATGTTAACAAATTTATAAACTCATTTACTACTTTAAGCATCGCATTTTCTAATCTAATTCCCTCAGCATCACCCGATTTAATTTGACTACATTCCATTATCCTTGTTTTCCTTTTGTTGATGTTCATCTTATATCCTCCTTTCAAGACACTGTCCATTCGATTCAGCTGCTCTTCCAGCTCATTTGCTGTCACTGATAGAATTACAATGTCGACGGCGAACCTCAATTTTTTATTTCTTCTCCATGGATTTTGATTCCTACTCCGAATTTTTCTTTTGTTTCAATTACTGATTGCTCAATATACAGATTGAATAACATCGGGGATAGGCTACAACCCCGTCTCACTCCCTTCCCAACCACTACTTCTCTTTCATGCCCCTCGACTCTTGTAACTGCCATCTGGTTTCTGTACAAATTGTAAATAGCCTTTCGTTCCCTGTATATTTTACCCCTGCCACCTTCAGAATTTGAAAAAGAGTATTCCAGTCAACATTGTCAAAAGCTTTCTCTAAGTCTACAAATGCTAGAAACTTAGGTTTGCCTTTCCTTATACTATTTTCTAAGATAAGTTGTAGGGTCTGTATTGCCTCACGTGTTCCAGCATTTCTACAGAATCCAAACTGATCTTCCCTGAGGTCGGCTTCTACCAGTTTTTCCATTCGTCTATAAAAAATTCATGTTAGTATTCTGCAGCCGTGGCTTATTAAACTTATAGTTAGGTAATTTTCACATCTGTCAACATCTGCTTTTTTTGGGATTGGAATTACTATATTCTTCTTGAAGTCTGAGGGTATTTCGCCTGTCTCATACATCTTGCTCACCAGATGGTAGAGTTTTGTCAGGGCTGGCTCTCTGAAGGCTGTCAGTAGTTCTAATGGAACGTTGTCTTCTCCCGGGGCCTTGTTTCGACTTAGGTCTTTCAGTGTTTTGTCAAACTCTTCACGCAGTATCATATCTTCCATTTCATCTTCATCTACATCCTCTTCCATTTCCATAATATTGTCCTCAACTACCATCGCCATTGTATTGACCCTCTATATACTCCTTCCCCCTTTCTGCTTTCCCTTCTTTGCTTACAACTGGGATTCCATCTGAGCTCTTGATAGTAATGCAAGTGGTTCTCTTTTCTCCAAAGGTCTCTTTAATTTTCCTGTAGGCAATATCTATCTTACCCCTGGTGATATACGCCTCTACATCCTTACATTTGTCCTCTAGCCATCCCTGCTAAGCAATTTTGCACTTCCTATCGATCTCATTTTTAAGACGTTTGTATTCCTTTTTGTCTACTTCATTCACTGCATTTTTGTATTTTCTCCTTGCATCAATTAAATTCAGTACCTCTTCTGTTACCCAAAGATTTTTATTAGCCCTCATCTTTTTACCTACTTGATCCTCTGTTGCTTTCACTATTTCATCTCTCAAAGCTACCCATTCTTCTTCTACTGTATTTCTTTCCCCCATTATTGTCAATCGTTCCCTAATGCTCTCCCTGAAACTCTCTACAACCTCTGGTTCTGTCAGGTCCCAACTCCTTAAATTCCCACCGTTTTGCAGTTTCTTCAGTTTCGATCTACAGTTCATAACCAATAGATTCTGGTCAGAGTCCACATCTGCCCCTCGAAATGTCTTACAATTTAAAACCTGGTTCCTAAATTTCTGTCTTACCATTATATAATCTATCTGATAACTTCCAGTATCTCCAGGTTTCTTCCATGTATACAACCTTCTTTCATTATTCTTGAACCAAGTGTTAGCTATGATTAAATTATGCTCTGTGCAAAATTCTACCAGGCAGCTTCCTCTTTCATTCCTTGACCTCATTCCATATTCACCTAGTACGTTTCCTTCTCTTCCTGTTCCTACTATTGAATTCCAGTCAACTATGACTATTAAATTTACGTCTCCCTTCAGTATCTGAATAATTTCTTTTATAATAAATCATATTGTGGCATAAAAGTAAAGGTTGTACATATCCACACACGACGGTGTGATTCAATGGACACAATATTTTGGTCTATGGACACAATTATAAATTAGATAACAGTTTGCACTTTCTTTGGTAAATAAAAATGAGCTTAAATTTCAATTACAAAAGTATTATTATTCTATTATAACCATAATTGGGTTTTGATTTAAGCAATATTAGATCAATAAGTTCTTTTCCATTCCATTTATACCCCCCACTTTATTTTTTTATACAAGGTGCATTCAAGTTCTAAGGCCTCCGATTTTTTTTCTAATTAACTACTCACCCGAAATTGATGAAACTGGCGTTACTTCTCGACGTAATCACCCTGCAGACGTACACATTTTTCACAACGCTGACGCCATGATTCCATGGCAGCGGCGAAGGCTTCTTTAGGAGTCTGTTTTGACCACTGGAAAATCGCTGAGGCAACAGCATCACGGCTGGTGAATGTGCGGCCACGGAGAGTGTCTTTCATTGTTGGAAAAAGCCCAAAGTCACTAGGAGCCAGGTCAGGTGAGTAGGGAGCATGAGGAATCACTTTGAAGTTGTTATCACGAAAAACCATTGCATAACGTTAGCTCGATGTGTGGGTGCATTGTCTTGGTGAAACAGCACACGCGCAGCCCTTCCCGGACGTTTTTGTTGCAGTGCAGGAAGGAATTTGTTCTTCAAAACATTTTCGTAGGATGCACCTGTTACTGTAGTGCCCTTTGGAATGCAATGGGTAAGGATTACGCCCTCGCTGTCCCAGAACATGGACACCATCATTTTTTCAGCACTGGCGGTTACCCGAAATTTTTTTGGTGGCGGTGAATCTGTGTGCTTCCATTGAGCTGACTGGCGCTTTGTTTCTGGATTGAAAAATGGCATCCACGTCTCATCCACTGTCACAACCGACGAAAAGAAAGTCCCATTCATGCTGTCGTTGCACGTCAACATTGCTTGGCAACATGCCACATGGGCAGCCATGTGGTCGTCCGTCAGCATTCGTGGCACCCACCTGGATGACACTTTTTGCATTTTCAGGTCGTCATTCAGGATTGTGTGCACAGAACCCACAGAAATGCCAAATCTGGAGGCGATCTGTTCAACAGTCATTCGGCGATCCCCCAAAACAATTCTCTCCACTTTCTCAATCATGTCGTCAGACCGGCTTGTGCGAGCCCGAGATTGTTTCGGTTTGTTGTCACACGATGTTCTGCCTTCATTAAACTGTCGCACCCACGAACGCACTTTTGACACATCCATAACTCCATCACCACATGTCTCCTTCAACTGTCGATGAATTTCAATTGGTTTCACACCACGCAAATTCAGAAAATGAATGATTGCACGCTGTTCAAGTAAGGAAAACGTCGCCATTTTAAGTATTTGAAACAGTTCTCATTCTTGCCGCTGGTGGTAAAATTCCATCTGCTGTACGGTGCTGCCATCTCTGGGACGTATTGACAATGAACGTGGCCTCATTTTAAAACAATGCGTATGTTTCTATCTCTTTCCAGTCCGGAGAAAAAAAATCGGAGGCCTTAGAACTTGAATGCACCTCGTATATTATACAAAATAAATTAACATTTGTTTAAATAAATTTTTTCCAGTTAAATTTATTTTTGTTATAAAATATCTTTTGCAATACTTATAGATTTTTAGACCAAAATAAAAGTAAAAAATTCAAATTAATTTGTAGTAGAAATGTTATTCTTTATTGTACTTGTCAATATTTACTAGTGAATGTTGTTGCTTCTTATTCATAGCAGGCAGTTCTAATTTTGTGATCATGTCTGCTCTATATACATTATAAGAGCAATCAAATTTTGGTACAAGACGATTGTCCTTTAATTTGTGAAGGTATGTAACACTATACTTATTGTCACTAAATTTGAAATCAATCATAGCTGCATATTGTTTTCAGGTTCAATTCACCTGCTTATTTAACAATTACAAAGTTGTTGACTTTAAATTGGGATTCCTGGGAACATGTATTGTCCTAAGGAGGGTCCTCATTTTGTGCCAGAATAAACGTCACTGTGACCCAGTTTTTTTCTTGTTTGATGACCTGAGACACTTGGTAAACGGATATCAATTTCATGAAATGTAACTTTGGCAAGTGTTTCATAGACTACAGTAAATAATAATAAAATTCTTTTATCAGTCACGTGCTCCTATGCATTTATACACTCCTGGAAATTGAAATAAGAACACCGTGAATTCATTGTCCCAGGAAGGGGAAACTTTATTGACACATTCCTGGGGTCAGATACATCACATGATCACACTGACAGAACCACAGGCACATAGACACAGACAACAGAGCATGCACA